>NC_037341.1:80556940-80856940 GCF_002263795.3 Bos taurus
TTCCCCATAAAAGTGTATCACATGGTATTTGTCGTTCTCCTTCTGACTTAGTATGATAATCTCTGCGTCCATCCATCTTGCTGCAAATGGCATTATTTTATTCCTTCTTATGGCTGAATAGTATTCCCTTGTGTGTGTGTGTGTGTGTGTGTGTATGTAGCACATCTTCTTTATCTAGTCATCTGTTGATGGACATAAAACAGGCTGTTTCTATGTCTGGCTATTGTGAACAGGGCTGCTATAAACACAGGGGTGTGTGTATCTCTTTGAATTACAATTTTGTTCAGATATGTGCTCAGGAGTGGGACTGGTGAATCACACGGCAACCCTGGTTTCAGTTTTTTGAGCAAGTTCCATATGTGTTTTCAAGAAAGCAGTTTTTGGAATTTATCTACTGCATGTGAAGATTATTCAAATTATTTTTTTTCTTTATTGTTTATGCCTTCGTGTGCATGCTCATTCAATCGCGTCCAACTCTTTGTGACCCCATGGATTGTAGCCCATCGGGCTCCTCTGTCCATAGGATTTCCCAGGCAAGAATACTGGAGTGCGCTGACATTTCCTTCTCCAGGGGATCTTCCTGAGTCAGGGATTGAACCTGAATCTCCTGCATCTTCCTCATTGACAGGCAGATTCTTCACCACTGAGCCACCCGGGAAGCCTGTATTTTCCTTAATATGTATTTTCTGGGTTTAAAATATATATATATTTTTTTTTTTGAATGGAACACTTAATTATTTTAAAGATTTTAAGGTATGAATTTTTCTATTTATATATATATGAATACATGTCCTAAACTTCAGTGTTCCAAATGACATAATTTTTAACTTCTAAAAATAGATTTAATTCCTTTCCATGAGCTACCAGCTTGTTTATGGAAGCAACTTTCTCAAGTTCCTATATGTATTAGATATTACACGACGGCTCCCAAAAACTCACGCTCCCAGCATTCAGGCCTTGTGTAACTCTATCACATACTGAGTTTGGGCTCGGCCAAGAGGCTAACTTTGGCCATACATCAGCATACGTGATGAGAACAGAGGGTTGGTCAGCATTCATCCCCGGGACTTCCTCTCCTGGAACCCAGTCTCCATGCTATGAGGAATCCAGGCTATTTTCCTGAACAGAGAGAACACATGGAAATACTCCGGAGGATAAAGCCTCACACGGAGAACCCAGGAGGCCTGGCCCGCCCCCAGGTAACGCAGCTGACAGACATGGAGCACGAGCCAGCAGCCAGCAGAACCACAGGGAGTAGCACATGCCATCGTCTGACGCCACGAGCACTGGGGGTGTTTGCTATGCAACGACGGAAAACTGAAAATGTTTCTGTCTGAACTTAATCTGACTCGATGATTTTTCTATTTAGCCAAGTCTCAGAGAAGGCTGTTGAGCAGGAAGATATTTAATTCTCCATATATCAAAACCACCACCAAGAAGCCAGGAGTGTCTACAGCTAAACGTGGAATGAAAACTTTTGTTTGTCTTTTGTTTTCTGGTGTGATGAATCCTTGTATTATTTCAGTATCATTAGTGACCCAATGGAAGTAAAAAACATCGTTTAATAGATATCAATATTTTCAAAGTCATTGAATGCAATTTCTAAATCATATCTCTTTTTTAAAATATGTGATGTCACACGTAACGCTTGACTGCTGCTGCTAAGTCGCTTCAGTCGTGTCCGACTCTGTGCAACCCCACAGTGGTGATTAATTTGTTGTGAGTTACAAGCCTCTTTAAAAAAAATGAGAAATTTGTGTGCCATCTCCTCAGAAAAATACATCTGCATAAAGAAACAAATGATTATACACAATTTTAACAGTCTTGTGGATTGTCTTACGCAAAATCATAAACATTTAAAAAATGAAGAGATTTTCAAATTATTTTAGTCAACTAATCTGTACTTAGATAAAAGCTAACTCTGAAGAAATACCAATAAAACAGAAAAAAAAAATGTTCAGAGCCACCACAGGTGAAGCAAAGGTGAGGCGTGACCGCTTGTTGCCTCGAGCTCTCCCTTTACCCCCCTCCACACCACACGAGGCTTCCCTGGTGCTGCAGGGGTGAAGAACCCGCCTGCCAACGCGGGAGACACAAGAGACACAGGTTTGATCCCTGGGTCAGGAAGACCGCCAGAGTAGGAATGGCAACCCACTCCAGGATTCTTGCCCAGAGAATTCCAGGGTCCGAGAAACCTAGCAGACTACGGTCCAAGGGGCTGCAGCGTCGGACACGCCTGAGCACACACGCCACACTGCTTCACAGAGCATCATCTGTAAATGACCGCTTTAAAATGACGTGATAAAATTAAATGCACGCAAGAGAAAGGTAAACGATCGTGATGGGGTTGGAACCAGAGCGGTTCTGACCCAAGCTGAGAGCGAGGGAAGAAGAAGACGAGACTGCAGTCATTCCGTAAAGGTAGGAGAAAACACTGTGGGTACCACTGGACAGTTCAACACGAGACAGCAGGTGAGCAGCGGCTCAGCAGTCAGCGGGGCAGCCACTGCTACTATTCATTTTGTGTGTCAACTGACCAGATCACAGGGTGCCCAGATATTTGACCATGCATGATTCTGGGGGCTTCTATGAGGTGTCTTTGAATGGGATTAGCATTTGAATTGGTAGATTAGCTAATGCAGATGGCCGTTCATACTGCGAGTGGCCTCATCCGATCAGTTGAAGCTCTACAACAGAACAAAAAAGCATGTCCTCCCAGAGTAACAGAGAATCCTCCTGCCTGGAGGCCTTCAAACTGGAACATCGGGACATTAGCTCTTCCTGGTTCTACAGCAGCTCCCAGCCTTCGGATGGAACCGTAACATGAGCGCTACGGATTGTCCGACCTCCGTCATCACCACATGAGTCAATTCCTCATAATAAATCTCTTTGTGTATAGTATACATATAAAGAACATGGATGAACCCTAACACAGCCATGTATTCTAATGAGTCCAGGACAGACCAGGTTCAAGACTGTGGTCCAACTCTAAACATTAATGGCTTCCTTTTTTACCCACATATGCACTCAGGGCTGTTTTTGTTGCTGTTGTTACAAAGCAGGGAGAGGTTGTGTTTGTCCGAAAAGAGACACAAGGGCAGGCTGAGGGTGGCCCCAGCTGTGGGGCTGGCGAGTCACCCATTTGTTGAGGATGATCCTGAGCAAGGCAACCGGTAGGTCACTGGGGGCTGGGGATGAAAGCCCCAGTGGAGGACAGACCACCAGGGAGGCCATAAGGAGGGGCGGGTAGGCTGGGAGAAGTGGCTGTTTGCCCAGCCTAGGCCATTCTTTCCAAGGCCCGTGGAGGCTGGTGGTGGCTGGCAGTACATGGCCTGATTTAACACATCCCCCAGTGCCGCCTTGCCCCTTGGGCTTAGGAGGATAAATCGTTTGTTCACAGAAGGCCTTCTGCTTACCAGGTTTGTTCTGGTGGGCAGAGCAGTCTAGGGATGCCCCTGTTTCTCCTAAGGTGGGTATACTTCACCTAAGCTGTCCTGGCAGCACCAGCAGAGGCAGAGTAGAGCCCCCAGTGTCATGAAACGTGCTAATTAAATAAGGGGAAAAAGTATCAGATCAAGGGAAAAGTTCTTATTAATTAAATTAACCACATCTCAAAAAGTATTTCTTTCTCCAAGTTAGGTTACAATAACAGTTTTGTGTTGTTGTTCAGTCACTGTCTTGCCTGACTCTTTGTGACCTGAGAACTGCAGCATACCCGTCTTCCCTGTCCCCACTCTTTCCTGGAGTTTGCTCAAACTCACGTCCATCGAGTCGGTGATGCCATCCAGCCATCTCATCCTCTGTCATCCCCTTCTCCTCCTGCCTTCAATCTTTCCCAGCATCAGGGGCTTTTCAAATGAGTCAGCTCTTCACATCACGTGGCCAAAGTATTGGAGTGTCAGTTTCAGCATCAGTCCTTCCAATGAATATTCAGGGTTGGTTTCCTTTAGTATTGATGGGTTTGATCTCCTTGCAGTCCAAGGGAGTCTCAAGAGTCTTCTCCAACACCACAGTTCAAAAGCATCAATTCTTTAGTGCTCAACCTTCTTTATGTTACAACTGTTACATCTGTACATGACTACTGGAAAAACTATAGCTTTGATTAGATGGACCTTTTTCAGCAAGGTGATGTCTCTGCTTTTTAATACACTGTCGAGGTTTGTCATTGCTTTCCTTCCAAAGAGCAAGCGTCTTTTAATTTCATGGCTGCAGTGATTCTGGAGCCCAAAAAACTAAAGTCTGACACTGTTTCCATTTTTCCCCTCATCTAAAAGCTTTTATTTTAGATAGAGGTAAAAAGCACATTTTCACTCACCTTTTCCTCCACATAACTGAGTCAAAAATTCTAAAGCCCTAAAATATATCTCCATTTTAAGTTCCATCCTATAGGATTTTATCTTCACACTTTGGTTCTTTTTCCAATTAATGGTCCATTTGTGGAATGCATATGTAGTTATCTCAGTTCTCCATGGCTCATTAGAGAGCCTTCTCACTGACGGGCTTCATTCCCCTCGGTCTGATATGAATGTATTCATTAAGGACACACTATAAAATAACTAATAAAATAAATTTTGAGCATTTAAAAAGAAGTAATAAAACACAACATACATGCCTTAAAAATAATCTAATCTGTTGTGGCTGTTTTAAAGATTTGAATGCGGGAAGCAAGTCTTCACAAGTGGTTTTTATTATAACTTGGAACCTGACTCCTCATTCAAATGTGCATATTAATGTCTAGTGCATATCAGAGTAACTCCTGGGGGACGGATAAATGTGGTAGACTGTGCCAGAATAAAGAAGTAAGGATAAACACGAAACCGGCAGAGGGGCACACGGGAGGAACCTCTTCCATTTATCCTTTCCCGAGTAACTTCCCAGTTTGCAAGAAACCATTGTCCCACTTTAATAGTAGAGTTGATCATGATTTAGTCTGACTTGTGGATAAAACCCTGTATAAACATGTTGCTCCTGCTATTCTACTCAATTACTTTTTACTTATCTATTGTTTCAAAGAAAGGCCAGATCGCACCTTCTTGATTAGAGAGTGATTTCTTCAGCAGACAGGCCCTACCTCAGACACACTGACACTTTCATACTGACAACAAACCCCCATATTCCTGGGACAAGCAGAAATTAGATTTGTTTTTCCTCTACTGACAACAGGAAATTAAGAGAAAAATGCTGAATAAAAAAGTAACTCTCTTAGATGGAACCTATGAATTGTATATGACTCATGTTAAAAGCAAGACTGTGTCTTTAGCTGCTTGTGAAACAGCACACTTGACCACCAGCACCACCATCACCAACAAGTAAATAATTCAATTACACATCAAGACCTACAGACGCCCTTCACTACCTGGATTACCAAGAAGTTGTCATTTGCAAGGTAAGTTCCCTCAAATTGACAAATGTGACCAAGCTCCATTTCTATCTGGTCTCACAGCTACATTTAACGTTCAAGTTCAAACCCACAGACAATAAAGAAAACCAGGGTATTATCCTTGATGTGCAATGCTAACCAACTTTTGAAGAAAATACCACTTTCAAACTTATCTCTTACTGGTCTATTGACAGTGAGCTATAAGATAGGTATTTTTAAATTAGTGTTTCAGTATTCATGATACGCGATACCATGGCTCTCTTTTTAATATTGCCCAAATGATAGAGTTGAAAGAGAGACATGAGACGTGGTTGAAAAAGCCATTATTCTTAGCCGTGTATTATGATGGTTTCAGATGCACACGGCGGTGAGCGGTAGCCTGTACTGAGCAACAGCTAGAAGTGAGGCCTCAGTTCCCTGACCAGGAATCGAACCTTGGTCACCTGGGCTAGAGAGCCTAAATCCCCAGTCCTTGCCTGCTTTGACAGGAAATTTCTGATGAGGAGGCAGCAGGTAAAGAGAAAAGGAAAGTGCCTGTTGGGAAAGGGGAGCACATGTGAAAAGGTACGTGGTCAAACTCTGCAAGAGTCATGAGAGGCGCGCCTTCAGGAAGGTTCAATCATTTATAAGGGGGTAGTTTGGGGAATCTTTGCCTCCCCTCTGGCCAACTATCTTGCTTCTCCCCCCTGGCTAATTCGTCTCAGCACCCTCCCCAGGTGCACACAGAACCCCAGCCAAGATGGACTTCAGCCCGAGGGTGTCTGGGGTGGGGGAGAATGGCAAGACTATAGCCTGGCCTTTCCTGCCTCTTGACCCCGAGGAGCCTTTCTGCCTGTGAGTAGTCTCTCCCTTGCCCCAGGAAGGGGAATGTGTGATCTCTTGATCCGTTCTTCAAACCCCGTCTAGCCCCTCTCTGTTCCCGCCATGACTGTTATGGTAAGGTGTCCGCAGGAGACAAAGCCTGGCGATTTACCCCACGTCTGTTGTTATTTCTCTTTTGAAGAGCAAACAAAGGCTGATTGTAAATGCCTAATCTGGAGCTCACCTATCTCCTGTCTCAGGAACTGCAAACAGGAGGCAGGTTAAGTGTCCAGCCTGAAGCCTACCTTTTCTCCATTTCCTAAGAAATGTAAACAGGAAACCAGCTATAAATGCCTAACCCAGAGTGGGCCTATCTCCTGCCTCAGTAACAATAAAATGTCAAAAAAATATCCAGAATTCTACACTTTCTATGAAATATAGAGCAAAACATAATTCAAAAGACCTAAAGTAAACCATAAATAAATAACATGAAATAGTTTTCATAGGGAACACAGTTGGTTTGGGTGGGATTAGATGGTCCTTTGATGGGATGGTGAGTTAGAAACGGTTCATTAAAGGGAACCAACTCAGCCATTCATGACTACTTTTAGACTTCTGAATCTCTAAATTTGTGAGCATTTTCTCTGTCTTACCTTTTTCATCTCTTCCCTCAGATATTTACAGCAAGGCATTCAGGTTTAAATATGCTGGCCTGTCATGAATAAACCATGCATTGCATAACTCTTTCATGAAAGCACATTTGTTAAATATTTAAGATATTTATACTCTGGCAGAAGGCTGATTTATGGATGTAAGAGTCAGGGTCACTTGATGAAGTGGGGTCACTCCTATTATTAGTCAGCTGAGACTAAAAATGCAATGCAGAAGGAATTTGCTTAAAAGTAGAGACGCTGCATACTAACTTGATGTTTTGCCTACAGACATAGGAAGGGAGTGAACAGAAAAAGGAAGATAAAAGAACACCGATCAGGAACTTGGCTTTGGTGTTGAATAAACAGAATTCCTCACGTGGGTCTATTTCCTGCAAGCTGTGTAGCCACTCAAAGGGTTTCCTAAAATTGGCCTAAGAATAACTGAATGTATCCCAATTATGAGTATTAAATGAGGTGATGGAAATGGCATCTGGCTATATTTACAACACCTCAGTAAGTCTCGGGGCGATTTAGATCAAGTCTTCCGAGTAAAGGGACGTGTTTAGGAAGCACAGCTCTCAACCCCCAATTTTTACAGAGAAAAGTCCTGGGGATTTGTGGTAGGCAGATGCAGGGCAATCAAAGAGGAAGAAACATCGCAGGCCAGGTCAAGCGCCTTTCCTGCTGGGTGAAAACACCATGGAACCCTGAACAATGAAGTGAGGCAGGGCCACGAGATACTGCCAGGACTTGCTAGGCCAGAGTCTAGCTGGGAACAGCCCAGGGGGCGTGTCTGCCAGAGTGAAGGCAGAACAGTCTGCAATGGCCGAGTTCCTGTGTGGGGCCCGGAAACCCAGCAAAGACTGCACTGATCCAGTGCGGGTCCCTGCACCTGACTCTCCCCAGATGCCGGACTTCCTTCTTGGGAGATGTTCTTAGGAATCAGTTACCTGTCAAAGAACACTGTTTCTGAAAACCCTCTCCTTGATATATGTATATATGCAGTGCTTAAGCCAGATGTGGCTTGAGGAGCTAGAGGACAGACAGACAGACAGATATTTCCAGGTAGATAGGTATTTTCTTCTGCCAAAGAAATCTTTTGTCTGTTCTGCAAATCCTCTTCTCCTTTCTAGTTTCTAAATAAACTCTTCTCTTTCCTCATATTCTTTAACAGTAGTACTTACTGAGCTTTTAAATTCAGATTGAATAAAGGAAAAAAAATTCCTTTTTGGCTTTATCTTCAAATACAACTAGAGAAATAGTTGCATTCTTCTAATGCAACAGCAACAACAACAAAAAGAAAGAAATATGAAAATCTATATCCCCCATATATTTACTGAACTCTCCATGGTGCCTGAATGCAATAAATATTGAAACAATAGATAATAGTTCTACTTTCGAGAACCCAAACTTTGTTTTCCTGGGCTGTCATGTGGAATAACAGAGCTGTGGCCTTTGCGGTAAGTTACGCGTGCTAACTTTAGACTGTTGCTGTTCGTAAGGAAGCCCACGTTTCTCTACGTGCTTGTGAATCTTTTATCCGCCATCTGTCCTGTATCCACTGTACCGGTGAGCAACACTTAAACTTTGCAGTGTGATCGAGGGAACCAAAAGTGACCTGGAGCCCTCCAGACAGTGGCAGCGGCAGTGATAATGAGAGGCCTTAAACCTCCAAAGGGAGAGTGAGCCTCGGGAGCCTCGAGCAGAGTGCTGGGCTCCCTGAAGCCTGTGCTGTAATTCAGCATGCCTGCCGCTAAACCAAAACAAAGAAGTGCTAGAAAGACAATTCACCAAAACCCTTGCCCCATCGAATGGCAACTTTTAGAAAAATCTTTGTACCACCTTGATACTCTTCCTCTAAATTCTAAAGCCATTTGTAACCCACTCTGGCAAAGATGGGTCCCTTCCTTGATCCCAACTTTCTGTGCTTCTCAAATACCCAAGGATTCTCTATTTTCTTTGACCCTCAGCGTCCTAAAACTCTAACGGTCTGGTGCACCTGTGTCTCTGTGGTTTCTCAAGCCAACCATTCTATTTCTTCCCCCATATCAGCTGAAATAAATTTTCCTAAAGCTCCATCATCTCACTTTGACCTTAAAAATCTGGCCATCTTTGGCCATCTCTGACCATCTTCTTTGACCTTAGAAATTTTAAAGCTCCATCATCTCAAAAGCTGCATCATTCCCCATCCCATCTACTGCATTCCCCTAGAATTTCAGCATCCACTAGAAAATCCATCCCTGGATTTGGGAAACTCCTGACTGAACTTCATCTTCGACAGTTCTGGCCCACTGAGAGCACCGCATCCCCCATCTCGCCAGTCCAGTTCTGTTCATATTCAGTAATCTCCTCCTTCCAGCACAGGAGCAAGTGCTGACATCAATGTGCCACTAATCTTTTGACATTATTAACATTCCCTGCCCAATAGGATCAGGCTCAGATAACTGTAATGTAGAATTATGATATGTTCAAATTTTCAAAAATCGTCACCAGTCTTGACAAGGAACTGAGTAGAGAGTTTGGCAATTGGAGAGTTCTATACCATTAGGATAGAAAACCAGGTGTTGCCAACATCAGTGCTAAAAAATACCATTTTTAATGGTATCACCTGCAGCCCTAGGAGGAATATTATTTTCTAGAAAGCAAACATTTTTTTTTCAATTAATCCCACATTGGATCATACCCCTGTCAGTGTTTGTAACGAAGGTGAGCAGTTTGTTTTTGGCCTCAGGATATGCTGTTAGAAATAAAATGTGCAACTTCCACTGTGCCTTGGGGAAGCATCCAGACATCTGTACATTTTACATAGTCTTTTTCTATGTTGCTACAGAGAGTATCATCTTGCCTTCTTCCCTGGCAGCTCTGGGGTAACATACAAAGCTGGTCTGAGTTATGAAATGTCAACTGGAGACCCTTCAAAGTGTTCTCAAATATAAATCACTTCCTTTGGAAATAAGGATTATCAGTTCTTCCAAAATACAATTTAATTATGCACTTACATAAAATGTCATCATCCTAGTACACTTGGCATCTGTAATGCATATTCTGTTCCTATCATCTATATAAATGACAACTGACAGAATAAAAGCTGAGTTAAAATTATATCATCTGAGACATTTTATATAATTACGGGCAATTAGAATTTGTAAAGCATTAAAATAAATTTATCTTTTTTTTTAAAGCCTAGTAAACCCAGAAGAAAGCTGGTACAAGCACTGCCACTCAGTCTCTTAATCAAAAGGCTCAGTAAGAAAAACCAGGCACCAAGCTGAGTCGTGGCCCCTTCAGCCCCTCACCTTTGACCTTAGATAACCACCTTACCCCCCCAAGATTGTTTTTTCACCAGCAAGACAAGAGGACGAAATTAGAAACTCCCTAAGATCCTTCCAAGCAACAAACTCATGATCTCCTAATATCTACTGGGTACTGTATGTCCAGAATTTGCTAGATGCCAGAAGGGATCTAGACATAACTCATTATCTTGGGCTTACAGTCTATTTTTGTAAGAAGGAGGAAAATCATTAGGAACACAATAAAAGATAATAAACAATTACCAAAGTACTTACTAAAAAATGTGTGGTCTCTAACCAGCATTACAGAAACTGAGAACGGGGAGAACTGAGCAATACAAATCTCTGTACTTAAGCTTCGTGTTGTTGTCCAGTCACCCAGTCGTGTCCGACTCCTTGCAACCCCATGGACTGCAGCACGCCAGGCCTCCCCATCCCTCACCATCTCCCAGAGTTTGCCCAAGTTCATGTCCATTGCACTGGTGATGCCATCCATCCATCTCATCCTCTGACACCCTCTTCTCCTCCTGCCTTCAATCTTTCCCTGCATCCGGGTCTTTTCAAATGAATCAGTTCTTAGCATCAGGTGGCCAATGTATTGGAGTTTCAGCATCAGCATCAGTCTGTCAAATGAATATTCAGGACTGATTTCCTTTAGGATAGACTGGTTGGATCTCCTTGCAGTCCTAGGGACTCTCAGGAGTCTTCTCCAACACCACAGTTCAAAAGCATCAATTCTTTGGCCCTCACCCTCCTTTATGGTCCAGCTCTCACAACCGTATGTGACCATTAGAAAAACCATAGCTTTGACTAGATGGACCTTTGTTGGCAAAGTGATGTCTTTGCTTTTCAACACGCTGTCTAGGTTAGTCTTTCCTACCAAGAAGCAACCATCTTCTGATTTCATGGCTGCAGTCTCCACCTGCAGTGATTTTACAGCCCAAGAAGAGGAAATCTGTCACTGCTTCTGCCTTTTTCCTTTCTGTTTGCCCCATGGAAGTGATGGTGCTAGATGCCATGACCCTTGTTTTTCTCATATTTAGTTTTAAGCTGGCTTTTTCTCTTTTCTCCTTCACCATCACCAGAAGATTCTTTAGTTCCTCTTCACTTTTCTGTCATTAGAGTGGTATCATCCCCATACCTGAGGTTGTTGATGTTTCTCCCGCCTGTCTTGATCCCAGCTTGTAACTCATCCAGCCTGGCATTTCTCATGATGCACTCAGCTTAAATAAGCAGGGTGATAGCAGACAGCCTTTCGTACTCCTCACAGGCAGCAGACACCCTGTCATACTCCTTTCTCAATCCCGAACCAGTCAGTTGTTCCACACAGAGTTCTAACTGTTCCTTCTTGACCCTCATACAGATTTCTCAGGAGACAGGTAAGAGGTTCTCAGGTTTCATAAGAGTGACCACATTCTCTTCAGGTGGGCTACAACTGGCTTTTCTAAGAAAATCTGGATGAAATTATAACCAATTCAATATATATTTTTGAATACTTTCCAGACAGCAAATCAACGACTTATTTCAACAATTTTCCATTCATTTTTCATTTCATCACTACTAGTTTTTCTACTAAATTTTGTATCCTCAAGCTCTTTGGAATTGGTTTTGGTTTTGTTTTTAGGCTTTTTAAAATTTTAATTATTAAAGTACAGTTTATTTACAATACTGTGTTAGTCTCAAATGTACAGTTTCAGTTTTTTCCATTATAGTTATTGCAAGATATTGAATACAGTTCCATGTGCTACAGAGTAAATCCCTGCTGCTCATTTTTACATACCTTAGTGTTTCTATTAGTCCCATGATCCTGATTTATCTCTCCTGATTCTCCTTCTCTTTTCCCCTACATCTCACCCACTGTTCCCAATTCACCTAAAACATATGTAACATAAAGCCTGTCGACTTCATTAAATCTCCAAAAACCTTTCTAATCCCAACGAAGCACCTACAGCAGTGGTTTTCAATGATGGAAAACTGACATTCTTGTGTAGAGAGAGTCATGAAAGAGAGGTGAATTCTAGGTGGCTTTCTGAAATGTTTACATACCTTATACATGATGTAATCTGTTAGAAAATTCAGTCATACTCCTAAATAGCATATACAAGAAAATCTTCTTTCAGCTGCCTGACAGAGAAAGAATTCAGGCTTCTATCTATACCATCCTATCTATGATGCTTTTGCTCGCATCGTTTATTTTGGTACGTAGCATATGCCCTCCTTGAGTTGAACAGTTTTAATATATTTCCTGTTTTGGATCAGCTAAATTATATTATTTGAAGATAACTTATCCTTTTGTTCTCTCAATAAACCAGCAAATTGCTAGGTCCTCATTTTTATTGAGAAATGCAATAAGTTTCAAAGTACTACATGTGACTTGAAAAAATGGGATAAAACTGTTTATCTTTGGAATTGTTTTGGACCTTATGCTTTGGTCCAGGAAATCCCTCAGTGTTACTGGCAACAGAGTGGGACAGAGAACGAATGCAGGTGACACTACTGGTCTCATCTCTGGGCCGGGAAGAGCCCCTGGAGGAGGGCACGGCGACCCACGCCAGTGATCTTTCCAGGAAGATCCCACGGACAGGGGAGCCTGGCGGGCTGCAGTCCATAGGATCCCACAGAGTTGGACACGACTGAAGGAACTTAGCGCTCACGCATGCAGTGGTTATTATAAAAAATAAGGTAACCTCTGAAAATAAACTTTGAATACACCCTTAAAATGTTCATATCTGTCACTCTTGAAAAGTATAGCTCAATATTTGGCTTTAAAATAATGCAATTTTTGCATAATTTTTCATGTGTATTTAAACACAAATCTGAGTATTTAAATATCCATGATATAGAGGCAATTCTATTGGATCAAGTTCATGTATTTTTTTTACGGAAAGAAGTATCCATTTATTGGATGTAGTGTTGAGTATGCATTTGCTTTAAACAGTCCTACTTCCAAATATATAAAAGAAAAGTAAATATTAAACCATTTTACACATGTAGAAACTGAGGGAAGGAAAAATAACTAAAATTAGTAAAATGCCAAACTTATATAAATGATTTTCACACTAACCATGACCATTCCACTGAAATAACTCATGTCAAGGCCACGTAATACCTCCAAGTTACCAAATTTATCAGTTATTTCTTTGTATTCATCTTGCTAAATGATTTGCCGAGATGAAACCGGTGACCCCTAACCACCGGACCACTGGGGAATTCCCGACCCTTCTCCCTTCTTGAAACATTTCCCTCACTTGGCCCTTCTGACACGGAGTGATCTGGTTTTTGCCCACAGCTTTCTTGCTCTCTGCTGGTCTTTTTCTGTTGGCTGCATCTGCTATTCCTGACTTTTAAATTATGGTGTAGCTCAGCTCCTTCCCTTTGTGGCATCTTCTCTGAGATGATTTCCTGCAGTCCTCCTGCCTTAAATATTATCTCGATGTTGTAAAAGCCAGACTTACAGCCCTGAACCCATGACATTCACTCCTTATAGTGAATCTGCATGAATGTTTTATAGACCCTTCAAAGCTTACTTATCCAAAACAAATATATTTATTTCTGACCTCAAAGACAAGCTCCTCTCCCAGTCTTCTTGACTCACATGGCTCCAATCATCCAGTCAAAGCCTGAAATTGATTCCTCACTTTTCCTAACTTCTCAGAGCCAATCCTTCAGGAAACATCGCTGCTCAAACTGCAAAATCTCTCTTCAATATACAGCTGCTTTTTTCCCCCCACAGTTGCCTCTCAAGTTTCATTACTTCTTACTTGGACTACTGAAATCATTTTTCAACTGGTATCCCAGCTTCTAGTTTTGTTCTCCTATATTCCATTCACTGGAAAAAAGCTAGAGTAATCACTGTAAAACATACATAGATTGTATCACTTACCCGTTTAAACCCTCTAAGGATGTCTCACCACTGGCAGGATAAAACTGACCTCAAGTCCCAGAGCCCCCACGTAGACAGCCTCTTGCCCGCTTTTCAGATCACTTTTGTAAACGTTATCCCCTCACTTACACGTTCCGATTACACAGGTCATCCGTCTCTGTTCTCCAATCTTGCCAACGTTCTTCCTACCTTGGGGTTTTTTCACAGTGTCCCTCCTAGCCTAGAAGGTTATTCCCACATATTTTCCAATAGTCAGGGCCCTCTCATCATTGAGGCCTTTGTTCAAATGTATGCCTAGGGCCTGAAGCAGGAAATGGCAACCCACTCCAGTATTCTTGCCTGGAGAATCCCATGACCAGAAGGGCTACAGTCCATGGAGTCGCAAAGAGTCGGACACGACTGAGCAATTAATGCACACATACCTAGGGCCTAGTAAGAGCTCAGTGCATGCACACATGCTCAGTCACTTCAGTCGTGTCCGCCTCTTTGCAACTCCATGGACTGTAGCCCCCCAGGCTCCTCCGTCTGTGAGATTCTCCAGGCAAGAATCCTGGAGTGGGTTGCCATGCCCTCCTCCAAGGCGTCTTCCCAACACAAGGACTGAACCTGCGTCTCCTGCATCTCTTGCATCGCAGGCAGACTCTTTACCCACTGAGTAAGAGCTCAATAAATGTGGACAAATTGATAGAATTAATGAATGAAACATCAACTCCTCAGAGAGATCCTCACTGAGTATCTGAATTCCACCCATCTAAGTACATCACAGCCATTCTCCAGTGTTACCATGTTTTATTTTTGTCACCGAACATAACCATTCTCTGGAATTATTTACTCCCAGGTTTCCTGCCGATTATCTGAGTATCTCACAGGAATAAAGTGTCATGAGAGCAGGAATCATCCTTCTCTTACACTCCTTGGTATCTAGAGTGGTGCCTAGATTAAAGGAAGACCACAAGGGCAGACATTGTGTTGAATAAAGAGTGAATGAATAAATGTTATCTCCGTTTTACAGATAAAGAAAACGAGACTCAGAGAAGCTCAATAAATTTTCTAAGATCATACTGGTCATGTAGATGAGAGGCCAAACAAGGATCTGACAAGCTGACACCGTTTCACCTCAAGTTCCTTTCTTTCCCCAACATGCCAAGGTAGGTGGCAACTTGAGGTAAAGACCAGACATGCAGACTACTTTATCCCTGCTTCTGCACACTAAGGTTCATGACAAATTCTGGAAACAACACAGAAGGTAATCAAAGGAAAACTCTGGAAGGTGACAAGAGGAAGGCACACTGGTTTGGAATCCCAGAGCGAGAAAAATAACGCAGAAGGAGGGCGATCTACATGCATTCTCCTGTCGATCTAGAGACAGCCCTCAGGCAAGGGAGGTTCACTACTTCCCGAAACTGAACGGAAGTCCCTTTGATAACAGCAGGTGAGGCCAGCACCACCCACAAGGCCGGTGGAGAGGGGACCCCACGAACAGTATGCTGTGGGAGAGGCCTCTTCTCTCACAGAGTCTGATGCTCCCCTCCTTCGCCTCGAAGACAAGGCAGCTGGGCAACATGAGCAGAAGGGATCCCATCGCAACCCTCCCCAGCCAGGGAGGTCTTATCCTCCCTGAGGCTGAGGCTCTTCCCCTCCGGGAAGGACCAATAGCTACCACAGCAGTGCCCAACAAGCCAGAAGACCAAAATAATATTACAAGTACTCTGAAAATCAGACTGCTGTTGGAACCACAACACCAAACAGTAAGTCAGAGCCTGGGTACTAAACGAAGGACAATTGCCAGCTAAGTATAAGATGTGAATAATATCCAGAGTTTCCTATCCTAACAGATGAAATGACCAGTATACAACCAAAAATCCTCTTGCCAAGAATCAAGAAACCACAACTTGAATAAGAAGAGACAATGGATTTGTGCTAATGACAAGATAAGCCAGATATGAAAAGTATCTGACAAGGATTTTAAAGCAGCCATCATAAAAATGCTCCTACAATCAATTACAAATGCTCTTGAAACAAATGGGAAAACATTAGAAAACCTCAGCAGAACGATGGAAATAATAAAAATTAACTAAATGTATTAACTAAATGTATTAACTAAAATTAACTAAATGTATTAACTAAATGTATGAAAAGTATGATAACAGGAACAATAAACTTGGTGGATAGGCTCCACAGTCGTGGAGATGACAGAAGAGTGAATAAGTGAACCTGAGGAATGATCAATAGAATTTGCTCAGTATGAAAAACGGTAAGTAAACTTGAAAAAAAAACAAAGACTCAGAAACTCCTGGGAATATAACAAAAGACTCAACATTCACATCATCAGAATCCTAGGAAGGCAAGGAGTTAAAACAGAGTAGGCTGGAAAGGGTATTTGAAGAAATAATGCCTGAAAGCTTCCTAATTTCGGCAAAAGACACAAACCCAAAGATTCTAGAAAATAAAGGAGGGACTCCCTCAGTAGTCCAGTGGTTAAAACTTCATCTTCCAGTATACGGGGTTGCAGGTTCGATCCCTCAGAAGCTAAGATCCCACATGCCTCATGCCCAGACAACCAAAATATAAACAACAGAAGCAAGATTGCAACAAAATTCAGTAAAGACTTTACAAATGATCCATGTCAAAAAAGTCTTTGAAAAAAATAAAAGAAAATATAAGTGAAATTTAATACAGGGTAAACCCGAGAAAATCCTTGGCAAGACCCATAAGTAAGCTTCTGAAAATCAAGACAAAAACAACCCTGAGAGCAGTCAGAGAGAAGGGAAGCATTACTTACAGAAGGCTCATTCGAATGACAGCGGATTTCTCATGCGAACTACAGAGGATGGAAGGAAGTCGCTAACTTTCAACGCTGTGTTACTTTCCTAAACAACAGAATCATTAACCAAGTGTTAAAGTTGAATTCAACTCGGTGTGACCCCAAGGACTGTAGCCCGCCAGGTTCCTGTCTATGGAATTCTCCAGGCAAGAATACTGCGGGTTGCCATCCCCTTCTCCAGGGGGTCTTCCCGACCCAGGGATTAAAGAGGGGTCTCCTTCCTGCATTGCAGGCAGCTTCTGTACCGTCTGAGCCACTAGGGAAATACATAGATAAATCTCTGATGGTACTTACCTAGAAGCAAACTAGAGGAAGTGGCAAACGTGAGAAGCAGCTCCATGCAAATCAACGCCTGAAGCTCACCGGAGGCATTTCTTTGAGAGTCTCCTGGGTCTTCCCTAAGTGAATTTCTTATTTAGTACGTAGCCTACACATTAAGTCCTGAGAAGGCTTTCTAAACTTGAGAAAAATCTGTCTAACCACTTACCAAATGAAGTAACCACCGGAGAGAAAACTTTGTTTTCTTTATATAGATTAACCAGGACAGCACATTCCAGCTTGGGGTTACGTATATTTTACAGAAGCATGCTCAGTTTTTCATGTTGTGAAATCCTAAGCTTAGTCCTTCCACGCAGCTCTTCTGAAGGAGGACAGTAGAGCTGGAAACGCGTGTGCATGCGTGCGTGCTAAGCTGCTTCAGTCGTGTCAGACTCCGTGCAACCCCGTGGACTGCACCCCCCGCAGGCTCCTCTGTCCATGGGATTCTTCAGGCAAGAACACTGGAGCGGGTTGCTGTGCCCTCTTCCAGGGAAATGTGTGTACACAGTATTCATTTTTTACGGATATACATATCAATATAGCTTTTAGATGTCCTTATAAGATTAGAAACCCCAGTGAAAGACTGAAAATGTTAAACCGTAGATACCCACTAGGAAAGACTGAAGGGAAAATAAGATTGCTGACTGTAGCTTCTTTAAAAGTGACTGCCATTATTTGGTCTTGACATTTCATTTTATTTAAAATATGCTTGTTTTATATATATATAAATTCTCTCAAAATGTCCTTTGAGAACTAAAGGCAGTCTTTTAAGTGGGAAAGGTATTTCAGCTTTGCCTCTGATAGTATATCCTCAATGAAATGTAACTTGAAAATGGATTTTCTTATCATCCATGAAAAAGTATAAACTTAATCTAGTTTCAATTTCTTTATCTCCATACCCTTTTAATTGACACATTGCCTCATCTAATGAAAAAGCAACCTCTCCACAATCATGGCTATTAGAATCTTACTCTGGCCTTGTCAAGACTAACTGACAGCAACTTGAAGCTTAAACACTGATAGTTGAAAATCTTCTAATCCGCAAACCAGTAAAATCTTCAGTATCCTGACTGAATATATATCTATTATTCTTTATACCTAACTTCAAGAGGATTTGGAGTGACAGATAACAAGAATCGAGAGCCTTAATGCACTTTAATTCTAGCTTTAAAAGTATTAGCTACTGTGATTTTTTTCTCTCTAAAATATATTTAAATATAGAACAGGAGCTAAAGGTAAGCTATACAGACTTCTTAAAACACACCATTTACTGCCTTTTTAAAAATAATTCAATTTGTTCAACATCCATGAAAAAAGAATGAGCCCAGAGCTATGATCCAGGATATCAAAATCTCAAATCCCAAAGACAATATACTCAAAATATAGAGCATATCCACTGAGATATAGCTGAGCAAAACTCTATATTAGCAGCCTATACGATGCTACATCACATATAAATCATATACAAAGGTAGGAAATGCATATCTTCTATGTTAAATGCCTATTTTCTAACTCCTTCTATATTCTATAAAAACAGAATATGAAGTTACATTTCTGGCAGCATTCAGATTTCTTACACATCTCTTACACCCATTCATTATTGCTTTGCTTTCACATATGATTCAAATATTTGTCTGCAAACACACCTGTAAACCCTCTTGTGAGTCACAGCTACATTTCCATCAGTTTACTCAGCTGGCCAGCTGACTCATTCTCCATGAGTCTTCTGCTACTACTCTGCTCATGCTTCCCGAAGCGGGGACTTTCCTTTGGTAAATTAAGAACTCACAGAGTTTACCACGGACGTCATCAAGATGGAGAAAAGGGAGACCCCAGCCTCTGTTCTCCAACAAAAATAAAAAATCAGCTATCCACAGACACAAGCAGCTCCAGGAAAGCTCTGGAGCTCAGTTAAGAAATATCAGGAACAGATTGGGGCAAAAAGCCCAGAGAATTGTTTTCCACAAAAAGGGAAGAAAGAGAGCTGCATTTTGCCTGTATCATCCCATCCCCAAGCCAGCATCCTCAGCACTAACAAGGTGCTCCCAGAGCTCCGCCCATGGCAATTAACAGAAAAAGTTCCCCTGGCAGGGAAAGAGAAGGTGAGCAACCAGCTTCCTTAGCCTTTCAGTGCACTGTATGAGGGTCCCGCCTCTCCCTCACCCCACTCAGACCTGAAAAGCTGAGGCATGCAGAGGTGGCTCAGAACAAGAGAGAAGAGCAGGGACTACCAGCCGCAGCCACACAGCTGGAGGAATCAGGGCTCCCAGTGACCTGCTCTGCAGACAAGCTCGGCGGCCTCTATCACTGAAGAAAGCAGAAGCCAACACAGCTGCCATTGCCAGCACCCACTGCCGTGAGCCTGGAGCAAGACTTGGGGTCACAGCGGTTCACACTGCCAAAGGTCCACGGGTGTGGGAGCATAAACTGGTGCAGCCACTGGGAGAAAGAGTTTGGGAATTCCTCGAAAAGTCAAAAAGTAGAGCTATCAGTTCAGTTCAGTGGCTCAGTCTTGTCTGACTCTTTGAGACCCCATGGACTGCAGCACGCCAGGCCCTGCTGTCCATCACCAACTCCCGGAGTTCAACAAAACTCATGTCCATTGAGTTGGTGATGCCATCCAACCATCTCATCCTCTGTCATCCCCTTCTCCTGCCTTCAATCTTTCCCAGCATCAGGGTCTTTTCAAATGAGTAAGCTCTTTGCATCAGGTGGCCAAAATATCAGCTTCAACATGAGTCCTTCCAATGAACACCCAGGACTGATCTCCTTTAGGATGGACTGGTTGCACCTCCTTGCAGTCCAAGGGACTCTCAAGAGTCTTCTCCAACACCACAGTTCAAAAGCATCAATTCTTCAGTGCTCAGCTTTCTTCACAGTCCAACTCTCACATCCATACATGACCACTGGGAAAACCATAGCCTTGACTAGACAGACCTTCGTTGGCAAAGTAATGTCTCTGCTTTTGAATATGCTATCTAGATTGGTCATAACTTTCCTTCCAAGGAGTAAGCATCTTTTAATTTCATGGCTGCAATTACCATCTGCAGTGATTTTGGAGCCCAGAAAAATAAAGTCTGCCACTGTTTCCACTGTTTCCCCATCTACTTAATAGATGTATATATCTAATATTAGAATGTATATATATATAATATATCTATATGATGCAGCAATCCCACAATTGGGTATTTATCTGAAAAAGATAAAATAACTGTCTTAAAGAGATATCTGGACTCCCGCGTTCATTGCAGCATGATTCACAATAGCCAAGACATTTTCAGAAACAACCTTTAATTAATCCTTTAATGGATGAATGTATTTTACAATGCAGCATTTTTTTATACAATAGAATGTGATTCAACCATAAAAAGAAGGAAATTCTTCCATGCTCACCATCATGATGGACTTTGAGGGCATTATGCTAAGTGAAATGTCAGACAGAGAAAAACAAACTCAGTAGGGCCTCACTCATATGAGGGACCTAAAAACACTAAGTTCAGTGAGACAGTAGACAGTGGCTGCCGGGCTGAGGGGTGGGTGAGACCAACGTATGTTAGCCAAAGAGAACAAACGTTCAGCTCTAAGATGACTAAGGTCTGGAGATCTAATGGTCACAGTGACTACAGTTGACAATAGTGTTCTGAATGGTTGAAAGTTGCTGTAAGAGTAGAACTGTAATGTTCCCACTATGGGTTTCCCTGGTGGCTCAGCTGGTAAAGAATCTGCCAGCAATGCAGGAGACCTGGGTTCGATCCCTGAGTTGAGAAGATGCCCCAGAGAAGGGAAAGGCTACCCACTCCAGTACTCTGGCCTGGAGAAGCCCATGGACCGCATAGTCCATGGGGTCACAAAGAGTCAGACACGACTGCGCAACCTTCACACACTCACTCACCATGACAAGAGCAAAATGCTGATTATGTGATGTAAAGGATGTGTTAACTAACTTCATTGCGGTAAATATTTGACAATACACACCAAGTCATTTCACTGCACACTGTAAGCTTACACAATGTATGTATCAGTTATAAAGAAAGAAAAAATTATTCAGAATAGAAAATCAAGTAAATCCATAGAGGCCAATTACAGAACCACTGTCAGTTCAGTCACTCAGTCGTGTCCGACTCTTTCCGACCCCATGGACTGCAGCACGCCAGGCTTCCCTGTCCATCACCAACTCCCAGGGCTTACTCAAACTCATGCCCATTGAGTCTGTGATGCCATCCAACCATCTCACCCTCTGTCGTCCCCTTCTCCCACCTTCAATCTTTCCCAGCATGAGGGTCTTTTCAAATGAGTCAGCTTTTTGCATCAGGTGGCCAAAGTATTGGAGTTTCAGCTTCAGCATCAGTCCCTCCAATGAATATTCAGGATTGATTTCCTTTAGGATGGACTAGTTGGATCTCCTTGCAGTCCAAGGGACTCTCAAGAGTCTTCTCTAACAGTACAGTTCAAAAGCATCAATTCTTCAGCGCTCAGCTTTCTTCATAGTCCAACTCACATCCATATATGACTACTGGAAAAACCAAAGCCTTGACTAGATGGACAGCCTTGACTAGATGGACCTTTGTTGGCAAAGTAATGTCTCTGCTTTTTAATATGCTATCTAGGTTGGTCATAACTTTCCTTCCAAGGAGTAAGTGTCCTTTAATTTCATGGCTGCAATCACCATCTGCAGTGATTTTGGAGCCCAAAAAAATAAAGTCACCCACTGTTTCCACTGTTTCTCCATCTATTTGCCATGAAATGACAGGACCAGATGCCATGATCTTAGTTTTCTGAACGTTGAGCTTTAAGCCAACTTTTTTACTCTCCTCTTTCACTTTCATCAAGAGGCTCTTTAGTTCTTCTTCACTATCTGCCATAAGGGTGGTGTCATCTGCAGATCTGAGGTTATTGTAGCAAGTAAGTCGGTGGCTGTGTCCTGGATTCATCAGATTACCTGCATCTCCTGCAAGTCTCCTACATTGCAGGTAGATGCTTCACTGCTGAGCCGCCAGGGAAGCCCTGCAGTATGCGTGGTACCCCTGAAATGGTACAATAAATAAACCTGTAGGCAAGTTAGAATGCGAATGAGAGAGACAGGTTAATAGTTGAAATTAAGATATATTTAGGACACAAATATGTATAATTTAGATACACAAGTAAAGCATAAATTTATGGGAAACTGTAGCTACATAGTCAACTTTTCTAATATTATATATTTTTAGGACTACATTTTCTAATTTTCCACTTAAGTTTCTCCACATCTTTTACACAAATCTAATCCAGCTTACTTGACCCAGATAGTGGAAATAAAGAAGGCAGAAGACTTTTCATTATTCAAGGGATTTATGCTTCTTTTGAATAAATACTCTTCTACACATTTCCAGTGATTCCTGTAAAACTAGATATTCCACCATTTTAATTTCTAAAATAGCTCAAAAACAAATTAGAAAGTTTCTTAGTAATGTAACAATAAATAAATGATTAAACAGTGTAAAGTAATCAAACACTTCAGAAAAAGTCTTTCTTAAAACCTTATTTCAAAAAAAGTAGAACTTTTCATTCAGTCTCTTCGCTGAATTCCAAATCACCGTTAAATATTATTCTACTTGGTTTGACAAAGAAAAGAAACTAGTTATATGAATAGCAGTCTCCTTCAAAAGGAAAATACTGGAAAATCTGGTGTCCCTGTTCAGAAAGCCAGAAAAGCAAGAGAAAAATGTCGTTAACTGAAGCCATCTCTTAAATTAACTTTGTTTGCAGTTTGTCTGCTCCTGGAGACCAGCGAGAGGAGAAGCTCCAGATGGAGCACACACCACGCGGCCCTCGCAGCTCCTAATTCAGTGTCTCTAGGAGAAACAACAATCAAGTTTGCACGCATTGATTTTTTTCTTCCCTCTAGAATCTCCTGTAGTTTATTGTTCATGACTTAATTATCCATAGTTCTATAACTTTAATAAAAACCTAATTCAATGAAGGAAGTTTAAATTTATTCCAAATCAGCTTGCAACACTTGCAAAAATGAGTTTAGCAGGAAAAAAAAAAAGCTAACGAGGGCGAAAATTAACCTGTCAGAAGACCTTTGGCTGTGAATTTAATTTTTTTAAAGGGAAACGAAAGTTCACGTGTAAAGTAAATGACCGAGTAAGAATTTTGACGCTTGTGGCAATGAGCAAGTGCTTGCGAGAATAAACAGCTAATGAGGCATTTTTATGAAAAGAAAGAATTAAGCCCATACTTCATGCTAACAACTGCCTGCTCAAAGAGAGGTCCTCCAAGTTGTGTGTTTGGCTGTACATTTATGCACCCAGACAGTCAAGCACAAACGTGAGTCAGAGCTCACTAAACGAGCGCTGATGAGACGCTGAACCGAGAAGGCATCGTAAGAAGGTGCTGACTTTCCCGTCTCCCGTGTGCACTCCAAATACAGCCACACATGCAGCAATTCCCTCCAGAAGAAATCCAAAAACTAGCTGAGGGACTCTTAGGTATGGAGCTAAAAAGAACATATTCACATTGAAAAGGGTGGGGAAAACTGCGATAACCTCTGGCCACCCCGGACAGTCCCATCCAATCAGGCTGTGCACGGCTTTCCCTGGTGACAGACGTGCTTGGACCACGCGTCTGTGCCCCAGCACCCAGCTCTGACGGCCAGAGGGGCTCGCGAGCACAAGTCCCACCCGAGTGCAGCAAAGATGCAGGTATTAATGGGCCCCTGAGAGCTTGCTGAAGCTGTCCCCACAGGGACCAGCACAGAGGGGCAGGAAAAAATCCTTGTCTCCCAGTCCCTCCTTGGAAGGAGTTTGATTGCCGACCTCACAGGCTGCTGCCTGAGGGTCTGACTTCCCTGCCTTCTCCCGCCAGCTTGCTCCAGCAAGAAAACCAAGCTGCCAGCATGCCCCTGGAAATAGCTTGTTCACGCATCTAACGTCCCAATTTTTGAGGCGGTTGCCTCAGGGACCAGTTGTAGAATCACCCATCTCTGATAACCAGTAGGGCTCAGCACCCCGAGTCCCATGAGACCAGAGCACACACAGAGGCGGTTGCCAGGAGCAAGCGGCTCTCTAGGTGGCTGTTCCCCTAGGGACAGAGACGGCACCTGAAAACAAACGGACTACCAGGTGTTTCTCCAGCAAAGATGGGTTTATTGGGAATCAGCTGAGAATTGCAATTTGGGGTCTGCAACCATGGTGAGCCATGTGGAGGTCCCGGCACAGCAGGGAAGAAGGGCGCCTTCACAGGGAGGACAAGGAATTGGCTGTGACAGCAAAGCCCACGGCTCTCCATATGGAGTCCTTGCCAGGAAAGCTCTCTTCTCCCTTTTGAAATCTGCTTTTATCACGGGGTGTGAGAGCTCCCCTTAATGGTGTCCCAGCTCTGAGATTTCTGTTTCTTAATTTTACAGGAAGCAGGTGAACAGTTCCATCTCTGCGTTTCTCCCTGTGAGGGTGTAAGGACATTCTCGTAGATGGCCATCTGCTTCCAACCACATCACGTGGTCTTCTCTCCATGTGTCTGTGTCCTAAACTCCTTTTCTCATGTAGACAGTGGGCTTTCCTGGTGGCTCAGATGGTAAAGAATCTGCCTGCAATGCAGAAGACACGGGTTCAATCCCTGGGTTGGGAAGAAGGGTGAAGGGAATGGCTACTCACTCGGTATTCTTGCCTGAAAGAGTCCAAGGACAGAGGAGCCTGGCGGGCTACAGTCCATGGGGTCTCAATGAGTCAGACACACCTGAGCAATAACACTTTCATTTTTTACTTTTCATATCAGGTTGGGCTTCTCAAGTGGTGCTAGAGGTAAAGAACTCAACTGCCAACGCAGGAGACTGAGAGAGGAGACTTGGATCCCTGGGTCAGGAAGATCCCCTGGAGGAGCGCAGGGCAACCCGCTCCAGTCTTCTTGCCTGGAGAATCCCATGGACAGAGGAGCCTGGCGGGCTGTGGTCCACAGAGTCCAGAGTGTCTGACGCAGCTGAAGGACTTGGCACCCACATGCATGTGTCAGATTAGGGCCCGACCTCACGGCCATGACTGAGCGACTAACAGCTGAAGGACTTGGCACCCACACGCATGTGTCAGATTAGGGCCCGACCTCACGACCATGACTGAGCGACTAACAGCTGAAGGACTTGGCACCCACACACACGTGTCAGATTAGGGCCCGACCTCACGACCATGACTGAGCGACTGACAGCTGAAGGACTTGGCACCCACACACACGTGTCAGATTAGGGCCCGACCTCACGACCATGACTGAGCGACTGACAGCTGAAGGACTTGGCACCCACACACACGTGTCAGATTAGGGCCCGACCTCACGGCCATGACTGAGTGACTGACAGCTGAAGGACTTGGCACCCACACACACGTGTCAGATTAGGGCCCGACCTCACGACCATGACTGAGCGACTGACAGCTGAAGGACTTGGCACCCACACACACGTGTCAGATTAGGGCCCGACCTCACGGCCATGACTGAGCGACTAACAGCTGAAGGACTTGGCACCCACACACACGTGTCAGATTAGGGCCCGACCTCACGGCCATGACTGAGCGACTAACAGCTGAAGGACTTGGCACCCACACGCATGTGTCAGATTAGGGCCCGACCTCACGGCCATGACTGAGCAACTAACAGCTGAAGGACTTGGCACCCACACACACGTGTCAGATTAGGGCCCGACCTCACGACCATGACTGAGCGACTGACAGCTGAAGGACTTGGCACCCACACACACGTGTCAGATTAGGGCCCGACCTCACGACCATGACTGAGCGACTGACAGCTGAAGGACTTGGCACCCACACACACGTGTCAGATTAGGGCCCGACCTCACGGCCATGACTGAGCGACTAACAGCTGAAGGACTTGGCACCCACACACACGTGTCAGATTAGGGCCCGACCTCACGGCCATGACTGAGCGACTAACAGCTGAAGGACTTGGCACCCACACGCATGTGTCAGATTAGGGCCCGACCTCACGGCCATGACTGAGCAACTAACAGCTGAAGGACTTGGCACCCACACACACGTGTCAGATTAGGGCCCGACCTCACGACCATGACTGAGCGACTGACAGCTGAAGGACTTGGCACCCACACACACGTGTCAGATTAGGGCCCGACCTCACGACCATGACTGAGCGACTAACATTTCACTTTCCCATTTACTCTTGTTTTCTCTTGTTTTGGAGTGTAATTGCTTGACAACATTGTGTTAGTTCCCGCTGTACAGCACAGTGAATCAGTTACGTGTACAGAAGCCCCCGCCCTCAGGAATCTCCCTCCCCGCGCCCCACCCAGCTCATCACAGAGCCCGAGCTGAGCCCCCTGTGCTGTTGAGCAGGTCCCACTAGCTGTCTATGCCCCCACCCAGCTCATCACAGAGCCCGAGCTGAGCCCCCTGTGCTGTTCAGCAGGTCCCACTAGCTGTCTATGCCCCCACCCAGCTCATCACAGAGCCCGAGCTGAGCCCCCTGTGCTGTTCAGCAGGTCCCACTAGCTGTCTCTTTCACACACAGTGTACATACGTGTCAGTCCTACTCACTCTTAATTACCTCTCTAAACGACCTATCTCCAAATACAGTCACATTTTGAGACACCAGAGTTTGGAACTTCAATGTGGGAATTTGGGAAGATACACGTCTTAGCCTAAAACACCATCTGAGCCCCTCTTCCATGCTCCTGCTACCACAGTCACAGTTGAGAGCTTGTCTCGTGACGTCTATCCTAGAACTTCAACCCCAGTCTACAACCTCCACTCTCTCTTCCACATTGCCCTCATTCTTGCTTTATCTCTACTCGGATTTTAAAACAGGAGATGAGGCAGTTCTATTTCAAGTTTTTTAAGGAATCTCCACACTGTTCTCCATAGTGGCTGTACTAGTTTGCATTCCAACCAACAGTGTAAGAGGGTTCCCTTTTCTCCACACCCTCTCCAGCATTTATTATTTGTAGACTTTTGGATCGCAGCCATTCTGACTGGTGTGAACTGGTACCTCATAGTGGTTTTGATTTGCATTTCTCTGATAATGAGTGATGTTGAGCATCTTTTCATGTGTTTGTAAGCCATCTGTATGTCTTCTTTGGAGAAATGTCTATTTAGTTCTTTGGCCCATTTTTTGATTGGGTCGTTTATTTTTCTGGAGTTGAGCTGTAGGAGTTGCTTGTATATTTTTGAGATTAGTTGTTTGTCAGTTGCTTCATTTGCTATTATTTTCTCCCATTCTGAAGGCTGTCTTTTCACCTTGCTAATACTTTCCTTTGATGTGCAGAAGCTTTTAAGGTTAATCAGGTCCCATTTGTTTATTTTTTATTTTATTTCCAATATTCTGGGAGGTGGGTCATAGAGGATCCTGCTGTGATGTATGTCAGAGAGTGTTTTACCTATGTTCTCTTCTAGGAGTTTTATAAGAGAATGACATTGAAACATGTAAAATATCATGTAAGAAACGAATTGCCAGTCCAGGTTCGATGCACGATACTGGATGCTTGGGGCTAGTGCACTGGGACGACCCAGAGGGATGGTATGGGGAGGGAGGAGGGAGGAGGATTCAGGATCGGGAACACATGTATACCTGTGGTGGATTCATTTTGATATTTGGCAAAACTAATACAATTATGTAAAATTTAAAAATAAAAAAAAAAAAGAAAGTCTATTTTATCTGAAAAAAATAAAAAATAAAACAGGAGATGACTAGAACCCTTAGAATGAATTTTCCCAAGGGTTAGCTCCTGTCTGAAAAATACATAAGTTGATAAAGTATGCCCCCAGCTTCCCTGGTGGCTCAGTGGTAAAGAATCCATCCACCAATGCAGAAGATGCAGGGTTCAATCCCTGGGTCAGGAAGATTTCCTGGAGAAGGACATGGCAACCCGCTCCAGTGTTTTGCCTGGAGAATCCCGTGGACAGAGGAGCCTGGCGGGCTACAGTCCACAGGTTTGCAAAGAGTCAGACATGACTGAGTGACTGGGCACACACACAAAGCACGTTCTGAACATTTTTAAAGGTCTACTAGCCAAGACAAAACAAAATCTATAATATTAGGGTTGTGTTCAGGAAGATATAATAAATTCACTTTTATGAAACGCTGAGACAATAGGGATAAACATATATGTAAAACAGACCATACTTCTATTTCCCAAGTGTTTATGTTGATGCTTTCTACTCAGCAGACATTTCCATTCTTACATAACTTGTAAAATTTAAATTATTCTGGCTGCTACAGCTAAGGATACAGCTCTTCTATTTTGCTTACTGCTATTTCCCAGGGCTCAGAATCTACATAAAATTATCAGACACTCATCCATTCCTCATAGGAGTGGTAAAGATACAGCCCTTTGGAAAATAATTTCCCCACATAAATTGAAAGCCTTAAAAGTGTTTATTGAGTGAGTAATTCCAATAGGATTCTAATGTAAGGATATTAGTCTAAATATAGAAATCTTTTGCACAAAGATATTTAATGCCACACAGATGTGTAACCCTGAAGACAGAATTTACATATGTTTATAAACAGGTCAAATCCTTGATAAAATAACAATAAAAATAATAGCTTAATAGTGAGCCACTTACTATGTGTCAAGCATTAAGCCACGTGTTTTATAAATATTATCTGAACTAATCCTCATGACAACACCATTAATAAGTATTATTATCCTTATTTTTATAGATGAAGACCCCGAGACTTAGAAAGATTAAGTAACTGGTCCAAATTTAAGCCACTATTAACCCAGGGATCGAACCCAGGCTCCCACATTGCAGACAGATTTTTTACCAGCTGAGCCACAGGGGAAGCCCAAGAATACTGGAGTGGGTAGCTTTTCCCTTCTCCAGTGATTTTCCCAACCCAGGAATCAAACCGGGGTCTCCTGCATTGCAGGCGGATTCTTTACCAACTGAGCCACCAGGGAAGCCCTATGACAGCAGGGGCACGTCCAAAGTAATGAGCTTCTACCAGCAAGTAATGCAGCCAATCTTCAAACTGCAGCAGCTGGTGATACCAGGATTCATTGCCTCTCACTTCCCACAGCTTTCAAGGCCACACTCCCTTGGAGTCTACATCATTCTCATTCTTTCCCTCTCTTCCAGTCAGGACTCAATCAGTTAATCAATTCACCCTTTGGTGTTGAGTAAAGGTAATGTTCTTTCTGACTCTGAATTTAAAAGGAGACAGCTGAGAGTTAATGTCACTGGCTCTCAAAGTGTGGGCTAGGACCCACGAGAGTCCCTGAGATCTCTTCAGGAGACGGGTCAAGATTTACTTCATAACAAATCTAACGCATCCATTGCTTTTCTCACTCTTGCTATTTTGCAAGTAATTTACAAGCGCTTCCCAGAAGCTACAGGATAGATACCATCTCAACAGACCAAATGCAGAAATAGATCAGAGAATCTCCATGCCTTCTGTTAAGCCAGACATTAATCAAATTTGCAAAAATGAAGGCGGTTGGGGACTTCACAGCAAATAGATGGGGAAACAGTGGAAACAGTGGCTGACTTTGTTTTTCTGGGTTCCAAAATCACTGTAGATGGTGATTGCAGCCATGAAATTAAAAGATGCTTACTCCTTGGAAGGAAAGTTATGACCAACATAAACCTTGCATATTAAAAAGCAGAGACATTACTTTGCCAACAAAAGTCTGTCTAGTCAAGGTTGTGGTTTTTCCAGTGGTCATGTATGGATGTGAGAGTTGGACTATATAGAAAGCTGAGAGCCAAAGAATTGATGCTTTTGAACTGTGGTGTTGGAGAAGACTCTTGAGAGTCCCTTGGACTGCAAGGAGGTCCAACCAGTCCATTCTGAAGGAGATCAGCCCTGGGTGTTCATTGGTAGGACTGACGTTGAAGCTGAAGCTCCAATACTTTGGCCACCTGATGCGAGGAGCTGACTCATTGGAAAAGACCCTGATGCTGGGAAAGACTGAGGGCAGGAGGAGAAGGGGATGACAGAGGATGAATGGTTGGATGGCATCACCGACTCAATGGACATGGGTTTGGGTGGACTCCAGGAGTTAGTGATGGACAGGGAGGCCTGGCGTGCTGTGGTTCATGGGGTCGCAAAGAGTCGGACACGACTGAGCGACTGAACTGGACTGGACTGGGGATTTCATTCTTCTCACTAATCTTTTTTATTTTGGAAAATGTAGTTCTTTTTCATTAAGATATTCTTTATATTAACATGTAATGGTCTTATTATAATAGCTGTACATTTTTGCTTTAAATTTTTATACAGCAATATCAATAGTTACGACTCACATAAACAAGAGTTCTCTGGAATTCCCAGTCAGTTTTAAAAATATAAACGTGTCCTAAAACAAAAATGTAAGAATCACTGACCTTGATAAGTTCTTCAGTAATAATGAAGTCCCTATTATCAGCTCCAGGTCAGCAAAGAAAACATTTTGGAAGACTTGACATTTCTAGCAGCTGTGATCTTTTTCACAGACGTGGACACCTACCTGACCTAAGTTTGCTTTCAAGTTCTCATCACTCCCTCAAGATCTTAAAAAAAAGAAAGAAAGAAAAGAATGCAGGCTACTGCATTATATCCAACCCCAATATTCAGGGATGAACAACTCATTTGTCCTTAAACCTAATAACATTTGCTGAGTACCTACATGAATCAAGTATTTAATACAATCAATATTTGGCAGTGCTGAGACATAAACCCAAGTTTTCTTATTCCAAGTCAATTGCTCTTTCCCCTACATTGCCACTAAATAATGCTTTAAAGCAATCAGTTTAAGTACCCCCAACAGCACCATCACCACCCACTGTGCGGGTATACCGCTGCCCACTCCCCCACCCACCTCCTGCTTTCTCTCAATTTCTTTCACACACACACACACACACACACTCTCTCTCTCTCTCTTAATAGAAACTAGCTGGATCCACATTTTCTGAAATAAAAAGAGAAATCACCATTTTGATCTTTGATCTCTTATGGTAAAATAGTCTCTTAACTATAACAATGACAGAAAAGGTTTTTGCTTCATTTCCATTGATAACAGTATTATTGAGCTATTTCCTTGCAATACTTAACAATTCTCCGTGGTTTTTATTCAACGTCTCAATCCTTAAAATAACTTGTGAGTTAAGTATTATTATCCCCACTTTACAAACAAGGCCACTAATGCCTAGGGAGAGCAAATAACTTCTCCCTGGTCACATAGCTATTACATTACAGAGCTAGGATTCATACTCAAATTTCCCTTTTTGAAATGCCTCAAATCCTTAAACTAGCCCTTTATCGTTCTTTGAAAGTTTCATTCTTCCTATTTCTATTTGTGGTACCTGGAATGGAATTACTTGCTTGGCTGTCTCGTGGCGGCTGGATACGGTGCACACAGGCGTGGGGGAATCAAGTTTTACTCCTGTTATCTACTCGCTGACTTTTCTCGTAAGATGGTTTCAGTTCCTACTGTGTTATGGTTCCTCGGAAGTTTAAACAACAGGTCATGAAGCAAATGAAATGATGAGTAGCGGTATTTATTCACCCAGCTCTTTTGAGTTCAGTAAAAAATAATAAATTGGCTTTCTATTTTAATGTTAACCGAGACGCAAGAGAGCCCTCATGCAGTCCAGAGAGGAGGGGAAGAAATATGGACAGTGGCAAGTACAGTTAATTGAACATTTTATAGAACATTGAGAGAGTTCAAGGAAAGTGCATTTCCCATTTTTTATCTTCCCGTGTTTAATGAAAATCCACCTATTATGACTGCATAGAAAAAGAAGAAATAAAAGAGAATTATCATTTTTATTTCTACTTAGCAGCTCATCCAAGCATTTGAGTTTGCCGGGTCTAGAGGCAAAACGTGGGGAGTTGGTTGAAAGAGACAGGAGAGAACAAAGATATCCACCTCCAACCCCTCCTCACCCGAGTTAGAACCAGCCTTAACAGAGACGTCCACCTCCAACCCCTCACCCGAATTAGAACCCGCCTTTCCCTGGCTGCGCAGTTTAGCTTTTACAGTGGATTCTGAAGGAGGCGAAGATTCCTTTCCATTCCCAGGGCTCCTCCTGTCTGGGGCTTCACCTTCCATCTCTCCAGTGGGTGCCCTGCTCCGCTCTCCCTTGGGTGTCTGTATCCAGATGAACTAAAACGTGTGCTCGATCGGTTTGGTGGAACGCGGTACTGGGGTCCAGTACCACTTATACTCCACTGACGATCAGGATCAATAGTGAGAAGGATGGAGCCCCAGCGTGAAACGTTAGGAAAGGGGATTACTCATCAGAAGCTGGGCTTTTGAAAAGCACGTTCAGCCATAGTGTCGAGACGGGCTCGACAAGCAGGGTTTCCAAAAGCTTGATACGGCCAGAGAACGAGAAACGAGACACAAGAATTCAGTGAAAGGCGAGGATCAGGGGACCAGCACCCTCCAAGGGGAAGGTGCCGAAACTGAATCCAAGCCAGCTTCCCATACTTTCAGCCGTGAATGAAAGAATATGCGGGGAGTTAAGCTATAACTCACGTGGCCTTCAGGGCCAAAGAACAAAATGTCATTAACCGCTGAGTAACTAAGAACCAGTAATCAATAACAAATCAGTACCTAGGACTACTATTCTTATCTATAGATTTTCCACCAGATACGTAAAACGTGCGACTCTGAGACGCCAGCTGAGAAGCACTCTGGGGTCGGTTTTCCGACCCCAGGATCATATCTTGTTTTCAAGACTATGCACTGCTTCCTCTGGACTTGTTCCAAGAGTCTCGTGCCTCCTGGCACCCAGTTCATGAACAACCACACATTTCTTCTGCGGCCTCGCCAGGCCTGCTTTTGTTTCATTCTTCCTGTCTCCTGCACCATAGCTGCTACCCAGGTAACCTAATCACTAGATTTTGAAGTCAAATTGCAGTGATGAAGTGCGTATAAATCGTATTGCTGCTTTCATTTTCTGCATGTTCACTTTCTGATAAATATACAACTCTTCCATGAGACTCTTAGAGGATACTGTACTTACATTTTTTACAGCTTTTAAGTATTAGGCCCTAAGTGCCCATTAGCAAGAAAATGGAAAAGAGGAATGGAGGGACAAAAGGAATCCAAAGGAAGGAAGACAGAAAATGGAGCCGTTGAAGAAGAGATGATGCTTTCTCTAGGCGGTGGTTTTTCACTGCACCGGCCTCTACCGTGAGGGCCCAGGATGGAGGAAATCGATGCCAAAGGTGAACGATTTTGCCAAGAGCAAACAGGGAAACGCGGAGTCATTTCACGCCCAGTCCAGAATACTTCACAGCCGTGCCAGGATTCACTCTGCTTCAGCGACTTGGTTATAAAACCTCCATTTTCTAAATGCATTTTCTGGAGGGGTTTGGTAATTCCCACATCCCCATAGGGTCTTACTATCTTTTCTCCTCTTAACCAAACAAACCATCCGCAGCTCTATGATGTTTGATTTCCAAGGAGAAATAGAAATGCTAATACCACATGTTTTGGCCAGTCTGCTTAACCCGTTCTCTGCCCTTCATCGCTTTGTTCCGCGTGTTAGGGGAAATGACCCCGTAAGTGATCCAGACACCCGTGCCAACTGACTCCCACCTAGGTTTGACTACGGAAGAAAAAGTAAAGCAAGAGGAAGGCAGAAACTATCTTATTTCCGCTGATAGCCTCTCTCCGCAGTCTCGAGGGGCATCTCTGCACCCCCACACGGCCCCAGCCCACCCACAACAGCGCCTCGCTTCAAAGACCCGGATCCCACAGCCTTCGCCACGGCTCCAGCTAGCGCCCCAGCTACGGAAGCTCTGATAACATTTCCTGCTGCTTTCCCCAGGCAGAGCTGGAAATGATGTTCTCCTGCTGCTAGTACCCTGACTGACTTGCCATCTCTTGCTTGGCTTCTTAGGTCTTCATCAGCTGTGTGACCATTTGGGTATGAAAGTCTGTTTGAAATGCTGACAGAGTTTGCTGCTTCTTGGCCAGACCCTCGTACGTCTCAGCTCCTCAGCTGATTTCTCCCTTTGAAAGACAGTTCTTTGTTCAGCCCCTGATGTCCTCCCACAGTCAGACTCTCCCAGCCTCTCAGTCCTCAGGGCCAGACCTCACAAATGCAAGGTCTGTGCACAGCGAAAGCAGATGGACATGAGAGCTGAGAGGCAGGACGCTCCTCACTTTCTTTATGGGAGACCTTCTAAACAACCACAGCCTGAGAACTCAACATAGTAAGAATGACTGATGGAAGTTAACACTTACTAGTAACACCCAGGTGGTGCTAACGGTAAAGAACCCGCCTGCCAGTGCAGGAGACGTTAGAGATGCAGGTTCCATCCCTGGGTTGGGAAAATTCCCAGAGGAGGGCATGGCAACCCACTCCAGTATTCTTGCCTGGAGAACCCCAAGGACAGAGGAGCCTGGCCAATGACGGTCCATAGGGTTGCAAATGGACCCAGTTGGACATGATTGAAGCGACTTAGCACACAGCACAGTAACACCAGTGTTCCCCTACACACACACACACCCACACACACACACACTCCCAGGACCCTTTAGAATAACATTTCACAAAACTGGAAAAAACTCTGACTGTGCATTGATGTTTTATTTGATAGTAGCCCCCAAAAAATATGTCCAGTGTTTGACCAACTACAAGCCAGAAAACCCTGTGCCCCTATGTGCTAACTTTCAGATGACATTTGTGAACCAAGACGATACAGTAAGACGGATTACAAATCGGTCATTTGTCTTACAAGATGATTCATCATACATTCCTTCAAGTATCAAACATCTCTAGCATACTCAAAGCATTATTTTATTTACTAAAACTTAGGAAATACTTTTTATCATGAGAAAAATATCAACATATGACATATCACCATATTTCAATTTATTAGGGTCCAACTGTCTTGAGTTCAGTTTGCCAAAATCTATAATGGAGACTGTCCTACTAAAGGCATTCCTCAGGTTCAAAGACTAAATGTCTGGACACTTGGGTTATGTCCTACTTTGGGGCATTTGCTTCATGAGTCTTCCTTTAAAACAATGGAGATTCATGCCACAGAAGTTTAAAGAAGGAGGTATTCTGGAAGAGTCAGGATGCCTGAGGCCTGGAGAACAAAGATAGGACCTGAAGATCCAACTCAGGGCAGCCCATTAGAAGGGTGCATCCTTTGCACTGATGAGGCAGACACAGGAAGCTACAGCCAAAAGCGTGTGCATCCTCATTACTCCAGAAAGCCTCAACATTTTAGTGCTAAACGTGCACTCATGGACAGTGTTGGGGGAGGAGACGGAGGAGGCACTACAGGGGTGGCGGGGGCCAAGGCAGGGGCGTGAAGGATAGCTTGGGTGGGAATGACTTTCCCAAATGAAGATGAGACAACATCTCTTATCTCCCAATAAACACTAAGGCAAAACAACGTGTGTACATTTGGGAGAGCCAAGAGAGAAGAGGGTGAGGAGGCTGGCAATGAACGGCATACGGTTTTGTCATATTAGCGCGCAAACATTACAGCAGAATTCTATCTACCCATACTGAACTATCCACCCATGCTTTTTCATCAAAATCTTTTAAAGGAATATTTATAAGTGTAATGAAAGAGTATAAAACTTGGTACATTTCTCTTATGAGAAAATCAAAGATATCAATATCTAGGGTGTATTTAAAAGTAAAAGAGCCATGGCTTGAGGAACACATTATTCTAATGTTAGTGGTTCACTAGAGGACCTGAGCTTGTAGAATAATGACTCAACAAGTCCACGGACACATGTACTATCGTATGATTTTTTTCTTCTTTTTTTAAATGAGGTCAACACCTTATAAGCTGTAGAGTTTTTAAAGATGAAATCATGCTCACACACACTCACAAATATTGGCTTCTATAAATCAGTTCAATTTTCTGATTAAATTGTTTCGATCAAAATTTAGTTCACAAAATGCAGGATATAATTTATTTTTTATTGCTTTTACTTCCCTGTCAACACTGAAGTACTAGAAACTAAATATAATTTTCATTATATACAAAACGTGAAAGGTGAATACAAAGAATTGCTCTACTACATAGATTATTCCTAGGCTTCACAAAGGCACTGATCAGAGGCTTCTAATTCATTGCTGAAGTGTATTCTTTTTTTCCATGGAGGAAACAAAAATATAATGACAAAGTTATTAATTCGCTACTAGTTTACAAAATGCAGGATATAATTTCATTTTTTTAGTACTCTTCCTTCCCTGTCAACACTAAAGTACTAGAAACTGATTATTTCTGTGTAATTTTTCATTCACCCTTCAAGGGTTAATAATTTTGTTAATTATTTTCAGAAAGAAGGATACAACACTAGAAATAGCTTAGAACTTGGAGACATTCATGATAAGGAGAGAAATTCAATCATTTTCTGGTTCTATCCCTGTAGTTCCATCAAATAAATTTAATAGGAAAAGAGATGATGATCCTAACGCAACCATGATTTGCAAATTGGCAATAAATGAATATAAACCTAGCAAGATATTTTTACAAGCTTATTTATAGCACTGATTTATAACAGGGAAAGCCTGAATCTGCACACGAAAGCCCGCAGCGGGACTGACAGCACGCGCGTGACGCTGCAGAGGGGAGCCTGGAGACGCCATTTACCATCTAACATCAAGAAAATTTGGAAATCAAGTCACCAGAGTGCTTTGTCAAGAGCTAATCCAGGGAGGGGTCTGGAGCAAGAAAATACAAATTATAATCAAGTAAATAAGTTAAATTTACTTAAAGCTTCCTTCAAAACCAGCTGTGTTGCAGAAGATGGGTAAGGATCTCAGATGAGGACTAGCCAATCAGATGCTTATCACATGTTCCAGGTCTTTGATATATTCGCTACATAAATGAAACAGTTTGTTAGACAAGAATACAGAAAATGTAGGTCTCGGCACAGTATTTCTGATGATGATGTCTATAAAAATATTTAGCTATTGAAAGCGATTGGTGATTAAAAAAAAAAAAAAAAACTGTTGAACAGCTTCTCCAGAATTTATCTGACAGGGTTTACAAGGAGAAATACAATCGACTGGGGAAACAGATGGGGTGCCATCGATGGAGCTGAGTTTATGAGAGTCACACCAAAGTTACCAAAGTTACCAAAATTAGCCGGGATCAGATTAATCAGGTGCTTGGCAGAGATGAGGTCATATACTGAGAACCGTGAACAATTCACTCAAACAATCTGTATACAGATCATCTCAGAGTGTTCAATATGGTAACAGAGGCGGTAAATACGGGAACAGGGAACTGATTTAACCACTCTATGAATTTTCGTCTATATACAAGACATAAAAGCTGAATATGAAGAATTGCTCTACTACACAGATTCTTCCTAGGCTTTACAAAGGCAGCAGTCAGAGACTTCTAACTCATTGCTGGAGTGTGTTATCTTTCTCTAAGGAGGAAACAGAAATATAAAGACAATGTTGTCGATTCACTTTTATTCTTAATATTCTCCCAAGGCTGAGTGCTTACCCACAGCTATGCAAAAATATGAGTATTTTTACTGCAAACACAATTGTTAGAGTGAAAATGAAGCTTGAGCATTTGACAGAGAAAGTTGATTTTAAGTACATGCTATCAGTTGTTCAAGCAGGGATTAATGACAAAATTAAGAGTCCTGTTTCCACTAAAACATCCTTTGATAATAATATTCCTGGACAACAAAAGAGCCAGAGTTCAAGTAAACTTTCAGTTCACCATACAGAAAAGTTAGATATCTCAATAAGATGAGTATAGAGAAATTTCCACCAAGAATAGCTTTAAAGCTTTGCACCCTGTCACCTTCTGGCAACATTCTTTCAAGTGACTGAAGGTGTGAACCTAATTTCTCTCTGTACTTTTATGGGAGTCTGGATTAATATAAAAACAATTACCTCATCGACGAATTTAAAATGTGGCTTCATCTCTCTATAAATTTAATCTAACAGTCATAAAGATAGTGCACCATAGAACTATCAAAACAAGGGAAGAGATGATTAATTTTCCTAATGGAGAATAATAAAATATTGCTTGATATTGAAACCAATACATTTTGGGAGTAGAACTAAGCTAATGATGCTTTGTATGAAAGAAAGTGCTTCAAATGAATATGTGCCTGCCTTGAACTTTCAGACTATACCCACAGACGCCGCTCCACCTTTACACTTACTCAGTCTTCAGGAGATATTCTTGACAAAGCTTATGAAACATTAGTGTAGTTGATATAAATCTGGATTCATTAACATTCTATATATGTTACTGACTAGTTCTGTGAGGTTGGAAATTGCTTTTAAGTTCCCAGAATCTCAAGTTCGTTATCTTTCCAAATAGATAATAACCTCTAATTCACAGAAATATTTTAACAATTAAATTTAACAGTGAGAGAGAGTGGAAGACAACATGGAGGCATTCGCCTTTTGAATGTGACGAGTGCTACATCCGAAGGCCCTCACACTGAGAGCACTCGGGTGAGACAGTTAAATCCCTCGTGGGGACACAGGAGAAGTCCCACAGAGGACGCCGCACACGATACAGGGTGCACCCGGAGAAGCTCGGAAGAGCGTGAGCAACCAAGTAAGGGGCTCCTCCAGTGGGAACCAAGAAGGGATGTTCAGGAGGAGACAGTGATCAAACGCAGGTTAGAGTACGGACGAAGTTTCCCACTAAATTCAGATCAGATCAGATCAGATCAGTCGCTCAGTCGTGTTCGACTCTTTGCGACCCCATGAATCGCAGCACGCCAGGCCTCCCTGTCCATCACCAACTCCCAGAGTTCACTCAGACTCATGTCCATCGAGTCAGTGATGCCATCCAGCCATCTCATCCTCTGTCGTCCCCTTCTCCTCCTGCCCCCAATCCCTCCCAGCATCAGAGTCTTTGCCAATGAGTCAACTCTTCGCATGAGGTGACCAAAGTACTGGAGTTTCAGCTTTAGCATCATTCCTTCCAAAGAAATCCCAGGGCTGGTCTCCTTCAGAATGGACTGGTTGGATCTCCTTGCAGGCCAAGGGACTCTCAAGAGTCTTCTCCAGTACCACAGTTCAAAAGCATCAATTCTTCGGCACTCAGCCTTCTTCACAGTCCAACTCTCACATCCATACATGACCACAGGAAAAACCATAGCCTTGACTAGACGAACCTTTGTTGGCAAAGTAATGTCTCTGCTTTTCAACATGCTATCTAGGTTGGTCATAACTTTCCTTCCAAGGAGTAAGTGTCTTTTAATTTCATGGCTGCAATCACCATCTGCAGTGATTTTGGAGCCCAGAAAAATAAAGTCTGACACTGTTTCCACTGTTTCCCCATCTATTTCCCATGAAGTGATGGGACCAGATGCCATGATCTTCGTTTTCTGAATGTTGAGCTTTAAGCCAACTTTTTCACTCTCCACTTTCACTTTCATCAAGAGGCTTTTGAGTTCCTCTTCACTTTCTGCCATAAGGGTGGTGTCATCTGCATATCTGAGGCGATTGATATTTCTCCCGGCAATCTTGATTCCAGCTTGTGCTTCTTCCAGTCCAGCGTTTCTCATGATGTACTCTGCATAGAAGTTAAATAAGCAGGGTGACAATATACAGCCTTGACGTACTCCTTTTCCTATTTGGAACCAGTCTGTTGTTCCGTGTCCAGTTCTAACTGTTGCTTCCTGACCTGCATACAAATTTCTCAAGAGGCAGATCAGGTGGTCTGGTATTCCCATCTCTTTCAGAATTTTCCACAGTTTATTCTGATCCACACAGTCAAAGGCTTTGGCATAGTCAATAAAGCAGAAATAGATGTTTTTCTGGAACTCTCTTGCTTTTTCCATGATCCAGCAGATGTTGGCAATTTGATCTCTGGTTCCTCTGCCTTTTCTAAAACCAGCTTGAACATCAGGAAGTTCAGGGTTCACATATTGCTGAAGCCTGGCTTGGAGAATTTTGAGCATTACTTTACTAGCGTGTGAGATGAGTGCAATTGTGCGGTAGTTTGAGCATTCTTTGGCATTGCCTTTCTTTGGGATTGGAATGAAAATTGACCTTTTCCAGTCCTGTGGCCACTGCTGAGTTTTCCACATTTGCTGGCATATTAAGTGCAGCACTTTCACAGCATCATCTTTCAGGATTTGGAATAGCTCAACTGGAATTCCATCACCTCCACTAGCTTTGTTCGTAGTGATGCTTTCTAAGGCTCACTTGACTTCACATTCCAGGATGTCTGGCTCTAGGTCGGTGATCACACAATTGTGATTATCTGGGTTGTGAAGCTCTTTTTTGTACAGTTCTTCTGTGTATTCTTGCCACCTCTTCTTAATATCTTCTGCTTCTGTTAGGTCCATACCAGTTCTGTCCTTTATCGAGCCCATCTTTGCATGAAATATTCCTTTGGTATCTCTGATTTTCTTGAAGAGATCCCTAGTCTTTCCCATTCAGTTGTTTTCCTCTATTTCTTTGCATTGATAAGAAGGCTTTCTTATCTCTTCTTACTATTCTTTGGAACTCTGCATTCAGACGTTTATATCTTTCCTTTTCTCCTTTGCTTTTTGCTTCTCTTCTTTTCACAGCTATTTGTAAGGCCTCCCCAGACAGCCATTTTTCTTTTTTGCATTTCTTTTCCATGGGGATGGTCTTGATCCCTGTCTCCTGTACAATGTCACGAACCTCATTCCATAGTTCATCAGGTACTCTGTCTATCAGATCTAGGCCCTTAAATCTATTTCTCACTTCCACTGTCCTGAAGAGCAATTCTGACAATATGTCCCATAGGAAGTGAGCTCCTGAGCTGTTTACTGAGAATAATCAAAGATCTAAATGAATCATTCTGGAGGCATCTACTAGGAGTAAGGTAACAAGGAATGAGCTGATTTTGCCAAACCTAACAATGTAGAAATATTACTGGATTATCTGAAATTCATAAGTCATTGAGATGGAGATAATTGGAAACAACAGTTAATACATGTGTAGCCTTCTCTATATGCCGTGGCACTTTTACATAGATTAACCCATATAATCATCATACCTACCCCTTAGGTACATATTATGCTTTTCTGCATTTTATGCAGAAGGAAATAAAGCTCAGAAAAAAAGAGACTGCCCAACATCACATAGCTAGTAGATCTGGGCACTAGCTATCTGGGCACCAAGAATTAAATTCAGACAGCATGACTTCAAAATCCATGCTCTGACCTCTGTGAGAGTCAGCCTCTCGATGTTAAATGTCCCAAAACTGGAGGCTGGTCAAAAACAGTAGGATAAATGTATGCGTGCCTGCTAAGTTGCTTCAGTCTGTCCGACTCTTTGTGACCCTGTGGACTGTAGCCCGCGAGGCTCCTCTGTCCACGGGATTCTCCAGACAAGAGTACTGGAGTGCACTGCCATTTCCTCCTCCAGGGGATCTTCCCAACCCAGGGATCGAACCCGCGTCTCTTGTCTCCTGCATTGGCAGGCAAGTTCTTTACCAGTAGCACCACCTGGGAAGGATAAATACATATGTCTTTGAAAAATGGAAACCGCTTATATATAATGTTAAATGAAAAAGGAATAGACTGAACTGTGTAAGTGCGATATAACCTCAGTTGTGTTGTTTTTACCCCCTATAAGTGAATATGTATAGAAAGAACAGATTAAAAATTAATAAAAAGCAGCTGACCAGAAATATACCCAATATGTTAAGTATGGTTTGAGGTAAGATTATATATGAATTTGATTTTTATATGAATTTGGTTTTTAAATACATTTCAAATTTTCTGAAGCAACAGGTACTACTTCCATTAAAAAATAAATAAGGCTGATTGTTTGGTATGAATGGTAACCATTGATAGAATAGTTACAATTTTTCTAAAAATAGTATTTTTTAAATGAGACATTCAGACACAAAACGTTCCCTTGCCTTAACCTTTTTCAAAATATACGAAATCAACTGAGAAACAATTATAACCAAAGCTAAAATATCCTTCCTTCCGAATCCAACTCCCATCACACCCTTCCCTCCTGCTCCCAAACATACATGATAACACAGGCTAACAAAAATTTATGTTTGATAAATATATAAAATCGATATTTACTGGAATATCCCAGAAAGTCACATAGTTACCCATTTCAAATAGTATAAAAAACTTATTTTAGTCTTTTACTATTCAATTCATATACAAAGATCAGCACCAGTCCGTCCAGTTACAGATCATGTGATTTTAGGCTTCATTGCAATCTTTTTCCCTAGCACATTTCTCTAGCGCAAGAAAAGAAAGAAAATAATAAATCAAGTCCAAAGTTTTTAGATTATCTTATACCTAAATTAAATAAGCTACCATATTTTATCTTTTGTTCAAATACTAAAGTCTTTCATTTTTATTGTTAAATACGCAATATTACTGAAATCTTTTTTTATTCAGTGAACCCTCCATAATGATGACTGATTTCAGGTCTCTTTCAGTATCCTTCCTGCCTCAAAAATAAAGCCTCCTCAAAGACAATAAGTGTTTAACTGTATAATTATCTGCTTGGGTATCTCTCCCCAGGTCCACTTATCCTAGCTCAAAGGTCTCAAGTCAAACCTGGAAACCACAAATCGTATGGCGGTGATAGAATTCTGCCACAACGCAAGCGTCAGCGCCAGCCTCTATCTGCAGCCACAGCCACTTTCGGCTTTCAGTTTTTATTTAAAAGGCTTAATTGGAAGATTTTATTACTCCCAATTAGGCTTTTTAATTAAAAGGAAAAGTTGAAAGAGGCTGCAGGCAAATACTGCTGAAGCCCATATCAGCATAAAATCAAAGGAAATAAAAACAAAATTACGCTACTGTAAAACAGCAGTAACAGGCACAACTTTCAGTAACGTTTACCTCTGGTCATATTTAATGTTATGATAGCACACTGACAGTGATGAAGTGGACATGACTGATTGGAAAAACCAGAGCGAACCTAATGGAACAATAAAATTCATCAAAATGAGACTTAAAAAACCACATTAGCATTCAAGGTGAAAATCTACCAAAATGCACAGTTGACAATCCAAGTAGTTAGCAGCTCTAATTCACCAGCACAGCACTGGCTCTACAGGCAAATGCAGACTCTCGAAATCTCTTTAACAAGCAGAATACTACGCATAAACAGTGTGGGTAATTGTTTATGTTGTAAGACGATTAGCTTTTTAATTTCGTTAAGGATTTTTTCGTTCCACATAAAGCCTTAGCTCGTCATTACTGTGGGGTTTTGCACTAGTGATGGTTTTTAACTCAAAATGAAATTAGAAGCAGCACTCGCTTGTATTTTGGGCATCTTTTAAATTTCATGCCATGTTTTAGAGCAAAACAGAGCTTCTTATATAAAGGTGAGTTTATCATCAGTGGTAACAGATACAGGTAGAGATATTAGATCTGTACCAGACACAATTTCATACCTAATAAACTAGGCTATTTATCCTGAATTTTATCAATTATATCAAGGGTCTGAAGAAGGTATTGAAAATAACTCTCATATAAGCTGTGGTATCAAAGAGTTATTTCTTCATGTTAGCTTTCTAACTCAGGATTAGATTAATATTTGCTCCCAAATAACAATACAAATTTTGGGGGAAATACATAACTGTCTCTGGAAGAAAGGGCAAACTGCTATGCCACCAAGGTTGATAGAAATCTTCATGTTTATGTCTGACAAGTCACTTAGGGAGTTCATATTTTGGGCAGTGGAAGTCTTTACTAGAAGATAACGGACATGTAACAGAGCCTCTCTTCCTTTTTCTAGAGACAATAACCATGGAGTATCTTTCAGGAGGAGTGATTCACTAAATCTGCACACTGGGGACGGGGTATTTTGATTGTGTCATGGATTACAGTTTTCTTTGTTCTGCATATTCAATTTTCACAAAAAAATAAATTAATTCCTGTTTTTCCTGGCCTTGCAAACACTTTTATGACTTCTTATAGTAACTAGAATAAAGTGAAGTGAAGTCGCTCAGTTGTGTCCAACTCTTTGCGATCCCGTGGACGGTAGCCCACCAGGCTCCTCCGTCCATGGGATTTTCCAGGCAAGAGTACTGGAGTGGGCTGCCATTTCCTTCTCTGGGAGATCTTCCCACCCAGGGATAGAACCCAGGTCTCCTGCTCTGTAGGCAGGTGCTTTACCATCTGAGCCTAGAATAAAACCCCAAATTTTATGCATAGCTTATCAAAGTCCTACCTGATTTGGCTCACAATTTCAGCCTCATCATGAGTCTTCTCTCTAGTTTACTCTTTTCCAATAGTAAAGATTTTCTTTTCATTCTACAGACACACTAACAAGCTCTTTCATTCCTTGGGACATTAGCATATGTCCTTCTCCATGCCTAATACTCCAACTTCCCAAACGCTAGTTTTCCTATGCCTCTCAAATTACATATAGTCTCACAGTAAAATTTACCTCTTCAAAGAGGACTTTTCCAATCATTGAGAAAGTCAATCACAGTTAATATCATATTCTGTCAAAATTCATATATTTATATACAAACCTAGACAGCGCACTTAAACGTAGACATCACTTTGCTGGCAGAGGTCCGTCTAGTCAAAGTTATTGCTTTTCCAATAGTCATGTATGGATAGAGAGTTGGACCATAAAAAAGGCTGAGCACTGGAGAATTGATGCCTTCAAATTGCGGTGTTGGAGAAGATTCTCGAGAAACCCTTGGACTATGAGAAGCTCAAACCAGTCAATCGTAAAGGAAATCAACCCTGAATATTCATTGAAAGGACTGATGCTGAAGCTGAAGCTCCAATACTTTGGCCACCTGATGCGAAGAACGGACTCACTGGAAAACACCCTGATGCTGGGAAAGATTTAAGGCTGGAGGAGAAGGGGATGATGGAGGATGAGATGGTTGGATGGCATCACCGATTTGATGGACATGAGTTTGAGCAAGCTCCACGAGTTGGTGATGGACAGGGAGGCCTGGCATCACCTGCAGTTCATGGGGTTGCAAAGAGTCAGACACGACTGAGCATTTGAACTGAACTGAACTGAATACTCCATTGTGTATATGTACCACAGCTTCCTTATCCATTCCTCTGCTGATGGACATCTAGGTTGCTTCCATTTCCTGGCTATTGTAAACAGTGCTGCGATGAACACTGGGGTACACGTGTCTCTTTCAGTTCTGGTTTGCTCGGTGTGTATGCCCGGCACTGGGATTGCTGGGTCATAAGGCAGTTCTATTTCCAGTTTTTTAAGGAATCTCCACACTGTTCTCCATAGTGGCTGTACTAGTTTGCATTCCCACCAAAAGTGTAAGAGGGTTCCTTTTTCTCCATACCCTCTCCAGCATTTATTGCTTGTAGACTTTTGGATCACAGCCATTCTGACTGGCGTGAGATGGTACCTCATAGTGGTTTTGATTTGCATTTCTCTGGTAATGAGTGATGTTGAGCATTTTTTTTTAATTAATTTTTGTCTGACATAAGTATAGTTACCCCTGCTCTCCTTGGGTTACCATTTGAACAGAATAACCTTTTTCCCATTCTTTAGCTTTGAGCCTATGTGTGTCCTCAATTCTGACGTTACTCTCTTGTAAACAGTATATATAATTAGGTCTTTTTTAAAAAACACATTCAGTCACTCTGCTTTTTTATAATTTAATCCACTTACAATTTGAGTAATTATTGATAGATAAGAACTTACTAAGGTCATATATTCATTGTTTCTTGGCTGTTTTGTGGTTCCCTTGTTCCTTTTCTTCTCTCTTGCTGTCTCCCTTTGTGAAGTGATGATTTTACATAATGGTATGCTCTGTGACTTCACTTTCACTTTTCACTTTCCTGCATTGGAGAAGGAAATGGCAACCCACTCCAGTGTTCTTGCCTGGAGATTCCCAGGGATGGCGGAGCCTGGTGGGCTGCCATCTATGGGATCGTACAGAGTCAGACACAACTGAAGCGACTTGGCAGCAGCAACAGCATGCTTTGATTCTCTCGATAGCTTCATCTTTAGTGTATCTAATGTAGGTTTTGCTTTGTGGTTACCATGAGGCTTACAAAAAATATCTTATAGATATAACAGCTTATTTTATGCTGATAACAACAGCTTGGCATACAAAAACCCTATTCTGTTACTCCTCCCCTCCTTTATGTTTTTGATGTCACAATTTACCTCTTTTATGCTGAACATTCATTAACAAATTATTATACTAATAGTTATTTTTAATATTTGTATCCTTTAATATTTTTACTAGAGTTAAGTGGTTAACATACTACGATATTACAATATTAGAGAACCAGTCCCTTCACATGCATGAGGAATTGGTTCCAGAACTCCCCCCAACCCAACATACACAATACTCAAATCCACAGATGCTCAAGTGCTTTATATAAGATGGCATAGTATTTGCATTGAACCTACACATGTCCTGTACATTTTAAATCATATCTGTGCTTGCTGCGCTGAGTTGCTCAGTCGTGTCTGACTCTGCAACCCCATGGACTGTAGCCCGCCAGGCTCCTCTGTCCATGGGAATTCTCCAGGCCAGAATACTGGAGTGGGTAGCCTTTCCCTCCTCCAGGGGATCTTCCCAACCCAGGGATCAAACCCAGGTCTCCTGCATTGCAGGTGGATTCTTTACCATCTGAGCCATCAGGGAAGTCCATAAATCATACCTAGATTACTTATAATACCTAACACAATGTAAATGCTATGTTAATAGCTATAAATAAAATGCAAATGCTATATAAATAGTTGCTGGCTAGTGGCAAATTCAAGGTTTGTTTTTTGAAATTTTCTGGAATTATTTTTCAAATGTGTTTGTTCTGTATTTGTTTGCATCCATGAATGTGGAGTCCATAGATACAAAGGGCTGACTATACTCTGAATCTGAATACATACTTACCTTTACCAGTGTGTTGCATATTTTCATATGTTTTCATGTTACCAGTTAGCATCCTTTTATTTCAACTTGGAGAACTCCTTTCAGTATTTCTCGCACTATAGGTCTAGTAATGATATATTCCTCAAGTTTTGTCAAAAAAAAAATGTATTTTGCCTTCATTTGATAAAATACTCTTTGTTGGCAGTTGTTTGCTTCCTTTTAGCCCTTTGAATGTACAATCCTACTCTCTTCTGGCCTGTAAGACTTTGCTGAGAAATCCACTGATAGGCCTATTGGCATTCCCAGAGGAGTGACAAGCTTCTTTACTCTTACTACTTTTATGATTATCTCTTTGCCTTTGAATTTTGAAAATTTTATTATGGAGTGTCTTGGAGAAGATCTCTTTAAGTTGAATTTACTCGGGGATTTTTAGGTTTCATGAAGTTGGATGTCCAAATTTATTCCAGATTTGGGGAGTTCTCAGTCATTAGTTTTTTAAATAGATTTTCTGTCCCTTTCTCCTCTCTTCTCCTTCTGGGATTTCAGTAATTTTAGACTACGTATCTTGACTTTATCCGTAATTTATATGGGCTTTTTCACTCTTTTTCATCTTTTTGCTTTGTTCTCCTGTGACTCAGTAATTTCCAAAGTCCTGTCTTCTGTGCTGCAGATTCTTTCTTGCAGTTGATCCATTCCAATACGGATGCTCTCCAGGACACCTTTCATCTCATCCATTGTGTTCTTCAGCTCCAGAAATTTTATTCGGTTTTCTCTTTATTATTTATATCTCTTTGTTGGTCTTCTAATTTTGTTCATATGTTGTTATCCTAATTTTGTTTAATTGTCTTTCTGTGGTGTGTGTGTGTGTATTTCATTGAGCTTTCTTGAAGCCGTTATATTTATTTCTTTATCAGATGAATTGTAGATACTCATATTTTTGTATTAAGTTACTCAAAATTATTGTGATCCTTTTGTGATATCATATTTCCTTGATTTTTCATGTTTCTTGAAGCTTTGAATTGTCTTCACATTTGAAGCAGCAATCACCTCTAGTCTTTACTGACTGACTTTGGGAGAGGAATACTTTCTGTCAGCTCTGTTAAGGATTCTAAAGGCTTTCACAGATCTTCCATGGATACAAATACCAGTACTGACTCAATTTTCTATTGTTGTTATAATAAATTACCTTGAATGTAGTGGCTTAAAAACAACACAAATTTATTATCTTCCAGCTCTGGGAGTTAGAAGTCTGATCTGGGTCTCACTGGACTGAAATCCAGGTGTTTGCAATGCTCTGTCCCTTTCTGTTATGGTATGAATGCTGGGGGCCTCCCCAAACTCACATGTTGAAATTCTAATGCCTGGTGTGATACAATTAGTAAGTGCAACTTTGGGGATCTCCTTTGGTCGTGAAGCTGAAGCACTCAAGAACAGGACTAGTGCTCTTATAAACCAGATCTCAGAGAGCTCTCTATAACTTTCCACCATGTGAGAATATAACATGAAGTCTGTGACCTGGAACAGGGCCCTCAACCAATCATGCTGGCACCCTGATCTTGGATTTCCAGTCTCCAGAACTTTGAGAAATACATTTCTGTCATTTATAAGCCCTGTAGTCTGTGGTTCTGTTATAGCAGCCTAAATGCACCAAGAGACTTTCTGAAGCCTAAAGTGTTGGGCTTTTTGGCATTCACAGACACTACAAAACAAGGCAAGGGGTCTGCTTCCTCGCACTTCCCAATGTCTGCAGGATGCCTGCATTCCTCGGCTCAGGGCGCCCTTCTTCCCTTCCAAGCCACAGTTTTATGCCTCTCTGACCCTTCCTCATCGTCACAGCTGGATCTCGAAGCCCTTTTAAAGATTTCTGTGATGAGGATGGAGGCACCCAGATAAGCCAAGCTAATCCCCCCTCCCACTCCACAGTCCTTAACTGTAATCGCATCTGGAAAGTGTCGTTTTCCTCGGTTACAGGCCCAGGCATTAGGGTGTGGACTATGCGGGGAAGCCATTCTTCTATCTTCCGCACTTCTCTTTCCAAGTCTCAGTTCCCTCACACGTATAACAGGAGAGATAATGGTTCCTACTTCATAGGGTTATAAGGATAAAATGTGATTCTACACATGAAGCAGTTGGCCCAGCATCTGGCATATAATTGTGGCCTTAAAACTGTTAGCCACTCTCATAAATAATAACCTATACCTGCCCTGCCCACTCACTTTTAACAAAATCCACTTTCCACCACCACAAAATAGTCAGGATCACTAACTTTGAACCCTTTTTTATCACAGATTATTTTCTGTTTCTCAGAGAACAAATTTTTCTGTTTCCACTGGTTAATCTTAACATTTCAAAAACACTTGTCTCCTTTTCAAATAAACAGGAGAGGTAGTACCAAGAGTTACACTTGTACCAATGAAATTTTCAAACTGCCACTCACTAATGGGTCTTAGACTCCTTAAAAACTTCTCCTATGACTCTCCATGGATACTTTTCAATCTAAATAAACCCCACAGTAATATTCATCGTAAAGATTCACATGTCTCTCTCCCCAAGGTCCAGAGCTGAAAGTGGTGAGGCAGCTAGCCAATCACCTTCTGTTTTCAGAGGGCCTGGCGCCCCAGTGTAACCAAATTGTCAAGGTTCACCTAGAGGATTACCTGCTAAATCACAAGTTTGAAGAAAACAATTTGGAGTTACCCAAGAGGAAACAACACACTTACTTATCTCTAGACTCTTCACACAGACTGTATTAAATTTTCCATAACCAAATTTACTGCAGAACTGAGAACAAGCATGCAATATTTGTGCTGAAAGTTTTTAATATTTGAAACTGCCTTTTAAAAAGAAGCTTAAAACGTAGTGCAATTCCCCATCTCTTTGGCAAAACTCATTTTTTTTCCATTTTGGAAAACTTGCCTGGCCATCTAAATCCTCCAGAATACAAAGTAAAAATCAGTTCAAAACACAGGACATAAATTAAACTAGATAGTGGTTTCCACTGTTAAGATTTTTTTTTCTTTTTTTTTTTTCACTGTTAAGATTTTTAAACACTATATTTGATGTCACTGAACTGTTCAAGAATTCTTTTAGCACCAATTTCTGTACATTTTTAAACCAATAAAATGCAAATACTCAAACAAATGAAGGGAAAAAGGAACAAAAGATGACATAAAAATACCCTTTTAACAATTACTAAATATATATTAAAATATAGCAATTGATGAGCCAAATGCTAATGAACTCTTAGAAAACTATTAAGCCTTCTTCCAACACAAGGCACTCACTGCATTAGGTGTACAACACAGGAATTTAGAAAACACGCAGAATTCAGCCAAATAGATTTGTTGTAGTCAACATTCACAGACGCTAAAAAAGAAAGCATGTTTTGTTTGAAAAGGGCACCTCAATTCCCATCCCTGCCATCAAGTGAAAGGGAAAATATATGGGGATATCAACTGTGAAATGTCAGCATACTAAGTAGGGTATATAGCTTGTGTTTCTTGATATGAAAGGGAAAGATCCCGGTGACTGCTATTTGAAAGTCCATCTGCCACAGAGCTAGACTGTACTTTCCATGTTCTATAAAGCCGCTCGGGGGGACATGCAGAACGCAGAAGCACTGTCTCCAAACATCGCCCCATCACCACCCACAGCTGTTCACGGGAGTGCCAGAGAGAATTCGGTGTGCTAAAGAAAATAAATTTAGAAATAAAAAGAGCTTCTGAATTTAAACAAGAAAACGGAAGACCTGAAGCAAATGATATGGTTACCTTACCCTGTGAGACAAGCGTGCAGGAATGAATGAATATTATAAGATTTTTCACTAAGCCAAACGCAACCACAAACTGTAGAGAGTTGAGCTCTTCTGTTGTCACTATCGAAGGGGGGAAGGGAGCTAGTCCAAAGCAACAGTGCAAAAGGCAGATAATGAAGCTGGAAACTGAAATGGTGATACACTGTGTCAAACCCTGTAGATTACATGGATATTTACTACAGCTCCATTTCAGATTCCACTACACGCACATACCATCTTAAAGAATAATTTTAAAAGCCCTCGTATTGTCATTTCAAAAGCAAAAGGAATGTACTCTACATGGACACATCTGAATTCATAAATGGCAGTAAGTCACAATATCTTTATATGTTTCTCAGGAACACCCTAATCACCTCCCAGATTTAACAAGATGACATCAAAACTATAAACAGGATCATTTCCCACACAACGATATCACCGACACCTCTGGGAAGAGCGGGACATTGCAGTGTAAAGCGCACACGGAAAGGAGAAGTGCAACCAGACCACCCGGGGTTTATGAGCGAACATCAAAAGAGCAATAATATGTGGAATTTAGCCCAAATCCTGCTGCCCAGGCCAGTCCTTTTGCTTTTCTCACAATGGTAAGTTGGCTGGAAACTTTGAAAAGATAGGATACTGTCGTTTGAGATGGATTTTGCTTTGAAAATATGGTCTGATAGATCACGCTACAAAACATAGTTTGATAGATGGCTCCAAAAGGAAACGGGCAGCCAAGTGGAACAAGGGCGCTCAGGAAAACACGCTTTCCACACCAACTTGGCCAAGAATAAGACTGTGGGAAATACATTGAGGTTTGATTTGATGGTTCTTTCAGCAAAACAAAAATCCAAACCAAAAAAAAAAATCCTCTTTCATATCAATGACAAGATGGTGGCATTTGTCTTTGTAAAATCAGTGCAGTGATGGCTTGTACCATGGCATGTATCCCATTAATCTGTCTTGTTGTTTAGTCGCTCAGTGGTGTCCAACTCTTTGTGACGCCCCTGGACTGCAGCCCACCAGGCTCCTCTGTGCGTGGGGTTTCCCAGCAAGAACACCGGAGTGGGCTGTCATGTCCTTCTCCGGGGGATCTTCCCCACCCAGTATCTGAAGCAGCATCTCCCACACTGGCAGGCGGGTCCTTACCACTGAGACGCCAGGGAAGCTCAAGTGGGACTCAGATTTACAGTCCACAAAGTATACTGGTGTGACACAGTTTAAGAAATATATCTAGTTAATGAGATCCAAAACTTTTATTTGCTTTCCCTCAATCATCTGGATAATTTGTCTAAAACACTGCTCTCTTCTACTGTATCTTTTTAAATGATTCTGGCTGAATAAATTTTACTCATTTTTCAGTTGTACCTCCTCCCCCATTTCCTATTAATCCGCCATCCTATTTTTCAGAACAGAAAAATTAGAAACACACTCCATATTTTACTAACATAAAATGATGGCAGAAAAACATCAGAAGCCAAAATATTCTTATTTTTTTCCCTTTTCTTCCCCTTAACCAGCGTAGAAAAGGAAACCAAAAAAAAAACAAGAGTCTGTCTTGCTTGAGCTTTTAATTAGCTCATCTCCCAAAAGAGGTAAGGCAGTGCTGTTAAGCGCTGTTCTGGTTTCAAATAATTACCTGGAATGAGAGTCTAGGGCTGGAGTAACTATTGCCTCATTAGCATTCATCACTATTTCTCTAGCATAAAGTGAAAGAAAAATAGTATTACAAGAAAAAGAAAAGGTACAATTACAAATAGTGTACACAATTAGAAAAACAATCTCGGCACGGACCATCTTTCCCCAGACACTGTTTGACCGCACACTCTGTGACGGTCACGTAAGAGCCACATTCTTGAAACACACCTATCTAGAACAAGTCTCATATGTGTTTCTACTTTCCATGCAAAGACTCTTCCACTTTGGTGGGCCCCAGAACCATCTGGGGAGCTTATTAAAAGTTAAGATTCCCAGGACTCAGAAGATTCTGAAGCAGCAGGTGTAGTGTGGGGCCTGCGAAATCTGAACACCCCAGGTTGATTCTCATTCAGCACACGTATGGATCATACATGGAGAAATACTTCCCTAGAGACCGTGTGCTACATCTTCTACCTATCAGAAGAAAGAGGATTCCCTGAATAAACCCTAACCCTAATAAGATGAAAATCCAGCCACAATTTTGTCTCACCGCCCACTAATGAATGGGTAGAAGCTAGTGCACCTACCCTACGCTGAAGCTTCTGGTGCCGGTCCTTATTACGCCCAGAAGGGATTCCTTTTATTTGAAGTAGGCTCTGTTCTAGCCTTTGGAATCCTATTTTATAACAAATGTTTTCCTCCGCCGAGCCCTCAATCTGACAACGTAGACAGTGTAGGCAGACCCACAGAGGACTGGCAGGGCCACAAACCCAGTGAAAATCCTCCGGAGGTCACATGAGACGATCCTTTCCTACAGAGAGATGCAGAGGCCTCAGCTGTTTGAGATTTGGGTAAAGCGTTAGTCGCTCAGTCGTGTCTGACTCTTTGTGGCACCATGGGCTGCAGCCCGCCAGGGCTCCTCTGTCCATGGGCTTCTCCAGGCCAGAATACTGGAGGGGGTTGCCATTCCCTTCTCCAGGGGATCTTCCTGACCCAGGGGTTGAACCTGCATCTCCTGCATTGGCTTCCTGCGCCACCTGGGGGTAAAGCTATGTGTGATTGTAAAACAGACGAGGAGAACAGAGAACAGAAATACCAAAGGAGAGTATCTCTTCTAAAGATAGAGGATACACACGAAAGAGTAAATTCAAACAATATGGAACTTAAGAGTGAGAAGACAAGATATCTTTTCTCAGATCTAACCTTCCAGCTCTGTTCTCCTAAAACAGATATTTCAACGTCTTTATTTTTAGTTATTTTACTGGTCACTATCACCATAATATATCTCCATGTGTCTCCCTATTTATAAAGGCCAGGCAGCTTCTCATGTTTCCTCATCATGAGAGATGAGGGATTTGGTACCTACCTAGCTCTCCTCATTTCTCTCCCGGGCCTATTATTTCTTACTCATTTGAGATATTCCCAGTGTTTGCCTCTATAATTTTAAATTATGTTATTAAATTGCTAGTTTTGAATTAATTATCTCAGGCAGTATCTAAAGATGCTTTGAAAAATGAGGAAATTAGCCCATATCCTTCCTAAAGGTAAAATGTTCAAACCATTTTCTTAATCACTAACTTACGTGTTAGGTGACTAACCTGAGGCAAATCTGTTGAAATCATTCTCTCTTCTATTCCTCGGCAGCAGTATGTCAGACAGGTATACTGTGGAGAATTGTTATAGAGTTTCTAAAACCTTATATTTGACATAAATATGAACTGATCTGACTGTTCTCATACATTATCATTCCAATAGACATCATTATCTTCTTGTAGCTTTGATATGATACATGATTTTGACTCACACTACATGACTCTCCCGTGTTAATAGAAAGTTTATGCTCCATCTTAAGGCCTCCCAGGCAGCACGCCTCATTTCAGCTCCATGGAAGCCCTTCTTCTTTGACAGTGTCCTTGATTTGTAATCAAACTTCATCAGTATCATCCAAGAGTAATAAAACATGTATTGCAGAAAAAAAGAAATTTACCCAATAACATCCTAAAACAAAGACAAGCCATCCATTCTGAAAGAATGATTGCTTTCAAACAACCTCATTGGCTTAGTTTTGCTAGAGAATAAATAACGGAAATTGCTCAAAAGCTAACTTATAATGAGACAAATGGCAGAGCCATAAAAGAGAACTTAATGAATCTCAACTACTGAAGTCATGGCATTGCTGGAACATGAACCAAAATGGCAGGCTCACCTATCAATTACTCATTCTTATGCCCGACAGGAAGGTGACTTCTTTCATTGTTTCTGTGAGCAACAATATAGACATTGAATCAAAAGAAAGAGAAATAAACACTAAAATTACAAATCAAAGGACACCTTTTACAAGAATTCTATGTCATCTGCAACTAGAGACACAATTGCTTTTTTTTGTTTGTTTTAAGCACACTTGCACCACACAGAGCATTAACTTTCAGTATCATCATGAGGCTAATTTATGTTATCAAGCTTGGATTTTCCTGGAATCAATTTTTTAATTTTCCCGGTAGGAAGTTACTGTCTCTTGGAAAACATACAGCATTATCCAATCGCACAGTGCCTTTTAAACATTTATCGCAAGGCTTTGTGGAAAAGTGTAAACCTTTATGCAAGTTTAAAAAGTCACACACTATTATGGGATCCATAGTGATTCACAAATAAATACATTCTACAAGAGTAAGTTATTCAATGACAAAATGATTATTAGGAAATTAATAAGATATATTATATCATACTATCATAACATAAAGCTTTAAATAGATATGTCTGTTATCTAAAGAAAAAAATTAACCAACAAAATGCTCAAACAGTGAGAAATTAAAATATATCCAGTGAGGCTGAGTTTGAATATTTCATAAGCATCTATTCAATGGATATGATGCAGAGATGAAAAGCCACATTAGCAAACAAACAATAGCCAAGACGTGTGGGGTGGAAAAGTCGAAAAGGTACAATATGTGTTTTATTTTTTAAAAAATCACAATTAGATTCAAAATATTTTACAATGCAAAAATAATAATTTTAATGTACATATTAGATAGCTTATCTTATATATACCATTTAATGGTATATCAGGCAGAAATGAGTTTAAAACATTTTATAAATTATTGGTTCTGTAGGCAGAAGACAGGATTATAATACTTGAATTTTTGGAAGTATAAGTTATGTTGAAACCGAAAACCCATTTTGAAAAAGCTTAATCTACAAGCTGATGGTTCGAGGTTAGTTTCTGTGTGAAGAAGCACTGGGCTTCCCAGCTGGCTCAGTGGTGAAGGATCCAGCTGCCAGTGCAGGGGATACAGGTTCAGCCCCTGGGGCGGGAAGATCCCCTGGAGAAGGGAATGGTGATCCACTCCAGGATTCTTGCCTGAAGAATCCCACGGACAGAGTTATGGACAGATACCCATGTCCATGTGTGCGAAGTCCTTCTGTCCTCTCTAACTCTTTTGCGACCCCAAGGCTGCAGCCCGCCAGGCTCCTCTGTCCGCGGGATTCTCCAGGCAAGAATACTGGAGTGGGTTGCCCTGCCCTCCTCCAGGGATTTTTCTGACCCAGGGATCGAACAAGCCTCTCTCACCTCTCCAGCATTGGCGGGCGGGTTCTTCACCATTAGAGCACCTGGGAAGCCCAGATTATGTGATAGAAGCTTTGTCTTGGGTTTGAGATTTTCCCAAGAGGAAGAAAAATAATGGTTAGCAAAATCCTAATTCTAACTAAATCTTTCAACTTTGTATTCATGAATCAGAATTCTACCCCTAGAATTTATTCCAGTAGAAAATATTTCCCTGCTCTAGAGACTATTCAATATAATGGTTTTTGTTATTATTCATAGAATAAACTGGTACCAAATGGTAAGTAATTCCATAGTTGCAAATGTAGCATCAAAAGTACCAAGAAATCACAGTTCATGAATATAAATGATTATGGTCAACTCAGTATTTCATAAGAACAATCATTACGTTATGTCAACGTGCAATGGACCCTCTTTACCACAGAATTTATACTAGCCTGTGGTGAACAACAATTTTTAGATACGAATGTTTTTGGTTTCAGCAATTTCCACGGCATTCTCTATATATTACAAACACTTGGTAACAATAGCTACTATTCACTGTGCAACATGACCCTAATGTTAGCTCAGAGTTACAGCTTAGTGGTCACAACAATTGAGTTCAAGGGAAGTTCACTCAGGGTTGTTCATGGTTGTTTCCTGAGACTTCAAATTGAGCTCCCGCAGAGGCAAATCTTCTAAGTGCTAGTACAATTCAGATTCAATTTTTATTATTTTCATTATTTTGTTACAAAGATCAGGAAACGAAGGATAGACCAAAGACTAAAGGGAGAAAAGCAGAATTATTATAATGGTGAAGGGACTGAACTGAATTCTCCCAGGACGGCTCTGAAGTTTCAACATGTACTTTCCAAAGCCACTTTAAGAAGAAAACCAAGGACTGGATTAGTGTTGTAGTTTGATGAAACGCTGCTCTTTGAGCCTCTGACACTGCTCTGCCTTTGTGAATGCTGTTCCCCCTTTGAGCCACGGCCAAACTGCATCCAGTCTTTCACGGATCAAATGTCCAACTTCTTCCATTAAGTCCTTTTTGATTATTTAAACCAATATGAATGTATTTCAACGTTTAATAATTAGAGTTTAAACAAACCAATTTAGCATAGAATTAGGTAGAGTATCTTTAGAGTAATCGAGCAGAAGGCACAAAGTTTTCCCACATATACCTGCTTTTGAACACAGACAACCTCCCTCTTTATCAACATCCCCCATCAGAGAGGCACATTTGTTACAACTGATGAAACTGAACCAGCACGTCATTACCCACTGTCTGGCATCTATATGAGGCTTCCCTCTTGGTGGTGTTCATTCTGTGAGTCGGGACACATTGATGACGGCATGTATCCACCATGATAGTACCATATTTGGCAATTTCACTGCCAATTTATCCTTTCCTTCTTCCTAACCCCAACAAATACTGATATTCTTTTTTATTGTCTCTATAGTTTTCCTTCTCCCAAATGTTATACAGTCTAACAGTATGCAGCCATTTTTATATTAGTTTCTCTCGCTTAGTAGTATGCATTTAAGATTCCTCTGTGTCTTTTCCCGGCTTGGTGGCTCACTTCTTTTTCACACCAAGTAATAATCCGGTGTCTACATGTACCCCGGTCTATCCATTCACCTATTGAAAGGCCTCTCAGTTGTTTCCAAGTTTGGGCAATTGTGAATAAAGCTGCTGTAAACACAGGAGTGCAGGTTTTTGTGTAGATACAAGTCTTCAACTCCTTTGGTAAATACCCAGAAATGTGCCTGCTGGATCGTATGGTAAGAGCAGGCGTAGTTTTACAAGAAACCACCAAACTATGCTCCAAAAGGACTATACCATTTTGTGTTCCTGAATACAAAAGAGTACAAATCGCTACTATTTATTTAGTAGCAATAAATGAGTTTCTGTTGCCCCACATCCTTACCAGCATTTGGTGTTGTCAGTATTCTGGACTTTTAGCTACTCTGATGGGTGTGAAGTGAGCGGTATCTCTTTGCTCTAATCCACAGTTCCCTGATAACATTTGATGTGAAGCATCTCCTCATGTGTTTACTTGCCATCTGTATATTTTCTTTGGTGACGGATCTGTTAAGACCTTTGACCCATGTTTTTTAAGTTGTTTATTTTCTTGTTGTTGAGTTTTAAGAGTTCCTTCTATATTTGGGTCAGAGTTCTTTATCAGCTTTATCAGGCTTTTTCAAATTTTCTCTGACTTGTCTCTTGATTCTCTTGATGTTGTTTTTCACACAGAAATTTTTAAAATTAATGAAGTCCAACTTGCCAATTCTTTCTTTTTGAATCACATCCTTTGTGTTGTATCTGAAAAGTCACTGACAAATCCAAGGTCATCTAGGTTTTCTCCTATTTTATCTTTTAGGAGTTTTATAGTTTTGCATTTTACATTTAGGTCTATGCTCTACTTTGAATTAATTTTTGAGAAGGGTACAAGGTCTGCATCTGGATTCAATTTTTATTTGCAAGTGGATGTCCGGTTGTCCCAGTAGTAATTGCTGAAGACCATCTTTCACCATTTGTGGCCTTCGCTTCTTTGTCACACATCAGTTGACTATATTGATGGAGGTCCATCTCTGAGCTCTCCACTCTGCTCCACTGATCCATTTGTTTAGGCTTTTCTACTGTTGTTTCATAGTATGTCTTGAAGTGGGGTAGCATCAATGTCCCCTCATGCTGTTTTTTTATATTTTTTCCTTTTTATATAATCATAATTAATAATATTTCCAGCTTTGATTCATGCTATATGCCAAAGAAAATGCTTGGCTAATGTAAATCTAGTGGGTTCCCCTAGAATCTAGAGAAAAGTCAAGTTTCCTGGTTAAATGGGAAAAGGGGACAAAATATAAGCCAAGAGGTAGTGTGTAACCTGCTGGTGTGAAATACTTGACTGTCCATATTGAATGTCCCTGCAGTTAAGGGAAACTAATTTGTGTAATGCACATTTTCTTGGCCCCGTGAGTTAATTAGTTGGTAAATGTGAATACAATAGCTGATACTTCCGCTTAGCTCCCCTCACTTCCTCTTGAGATGAGTGTTCCTGCAGAGGACACAGACTTGCCCCTCTTCCAGGCTGTAAGCTTTACCTGGGTGGGGCTCCTGCATGGGCCACAACCCGGAGGAGAACCCGGCATCAGAACAAGGAATCTGCATGATCTTGGAATTTCTGCATGCAAGTCTATTTGGGTAGCAGATATCAATCTACTTGCTCTGCCTACCCTCTGTTAGTAATAAACATTATTTTTGCCTCTATAGTTCTTTTGGATTTTTCTCTCAACATCTTTTTAGATGTTGAAAAAGGATGCTTTTTGTTGGAGCTCTCTTGAGAGACCCACAAACCCATTTTTGTAAAATTCTGAATGTGTGTTTACTTAAAAATCTAAAAAACAATTATATCAAAGTGAGAAAATTACAGACAACTCAGTTTTGCATCTTTGCATATTCTAAACTTCTATGAATGTATATCGTAATTAGGAAAAAAGGTTAAATATATATATTTTTCAATAAAATGTTTATCTCCTCCTTGGGAAAAAAATAATTGGTCATACATAGTCCTTACATAAGGTGTTGTCTGCAAACGCTCACTATTCTTATTTTAGGCATTAAGCAGTATTTCAGTAATGAGTCCCCAAATGGATTGCACAGTCAGGAGAAGCTTGCAGGAATTCTCCTGCCTCCTATATTATTAAGAACCTTCTCTAATCAGCTAACAGACTCTTGCAGTAATCAAAGAACACTGCCTCCCTTTAGCAGTTACAGATCTACATGACGTTTCTAAAACACATCACCACGTTGCCTTCCCATGGGAGACACAGCATCCCTTTGGTCCAGTAGAAGCCATAGTGCGCTTTAACGGTGACATTTTCCTCTAAATATCACTAACTTTCACAGAAGCCAGCACCTTCAAAGGGCTGGAGGCAGCAGGCTTGGAATCAGGAGACATTTATTCCCTTCTCTATTAGTTTCTGCTCACTTAGCCTGGCTTCATTTTGACCACCCAAAAAATGAGAAAAATAACGCTTGTTTGTTTCTTAACAGTAACACCAGGAAAAGAAATGGGAGTCTATAGAGAAAGGCTACAATCTGAGACTTTTACAGATAAAGAAAACTACACACACATGAACGTTCAGAATCGTTATTATGTAATTAATTTCAGCAGTTCATCCGTTTAGGTTATATAAGAATTTTTTAACTCAAGATGAACTTAAATATGAGACAGTTTTCTCCAAAGATCACTAACTTTCACAAAAGCCAGGAGCTTCACAGTGCTAGAGGCTGGCTGAGTACCAAAATGGCAGAGAAGCAAGCCCTTTGTCTCAAGGAGGAAAGCTGGTGTTCTCCAGCTCGACATCACCCTTGAGAGCTTCTTTCCCCAATCAAGAAATGAAAAATCACTTGTATGTGGCAAGTTAACCAAATAATAGTGGAAGAATGCCAGTTCTAGGAAAAGACGTTTTGATGGATGTGAAAGGAATGAAATCAGATTCCTGCTTTATTAAACAACAACGGATCGGTGTTCTACCCACAAGAGGAAGCTTACGAAGGAAGAGAACAGTTGTGCCAGGGAGCTGAAGCCCACAAACATCTACAGCAGTTTGAAAAGGACAAAAGCATAAAGTACCCAGAGCATAAACAGCACGAAAGCAAGTGACATCTGATAGAAAACAAGAGACGCAGTAGAAAGGCATTGCAGCTCGAAGGCAGAAAGGCGCAAACGAGACTCAAGGAAAAAGCTTGTTTTTATGAATCTGAACACACTGGCAAGACCAGGGACAGAGAAAATGACCTTTCCAACTTTTCACGGCTATAGACGTCAAATAACTGGGAAAGGCCACATTAAATAGCTTTTTTTTTTTTTTTGCAAGAGTTTTGCTTTTTTTTTTTAAATAATTGAATTAATGAGCTTGATTTCAGTGTCCTTTAAAAAAAAAAAAACAAGTAGCCAAAAGAAATAAGCCAGTGTTGACAAACACAGCATTAGGAGATCCTTAAATGTGCTGCAATAGTTAAGCTCACAGCTTAGAACTGAGCCCAGCTGTGACCTTAGGGTGGCAGCTGCAACACACGTAGAGGGTTAAAAGTGTCTTTAGAAATCGGGGAGATGGATTTTGAGGGTTTGCGTTCCCTTTTTGAAGTGATCATTTTGCCTGATTACCTCAGAGGCTTAAAGGAGATCAAAAGCTCCAGATGCTGTAATCTACTTTGTTGGAAAGAACTTCTAACTGAATCAGACATGGATAGAATACAATTACGTAAAAAGTAATGAACTCTCCGATCAAGATTTGGAGCAGCAGTGTTTGGACTGGTCTAATTTCTTTACTGTTTCTTTTACAAAAGACATTGGTCGTTGGAAACATGCATTGCTTCCAAAATGCCAATAACTCCTGTTTAGGATGGGAGAAAAGACGATCAGGGAAAAAATTCTTGGGGACTCTTTCTATATTTATGTTGTTGCTATGAAAATTATAGTCACATAAGAGAGTGGGGATGGCATGGATATACAGGCATAATGAAAAGGGATAAACATGGCTTCATATTTGAATTTATGACAAAGCATTTGGACAGATCTGGCAAAGCCCAACTCCCAACAAAACCAGATGGAGCCGCATATCACAGAGAGAAGCTCACAGGAGCTTTCCTTTAGAATGCAAAAACAAATCCCCACTTCTGAACATTTTTTAAACAGTGTGTCTATATATTTGTTCTTCATATCTTGGCCAATCCTCTCCAGATAACTTCTGTACTCAAACTTTGAGAAACAGAAAATGATAGAGCAGTTGAGATGTTTGCTTTCAACTCAGTATTGACAGTCAGTAGGGCAAAAAAATATTTCTTAACACGCACAGGGCTCATAACACTATTGTGGGCACTTGGAGGTACATATTAAAGAAAAAGCATTGTTTTTGAACCAAAGAAAATGAATGGTGATGTTATCGATGATACGGGACACATATGTTCAGAAATTCATTAGAGGAAGAAGCCAAATGTAAGAGATGCAAGAAGGCATTTCTGACAAGAAACTGATCGTTTTGCTTTTCACTTTTGCTGTGAAAGAGCTCACGCTGAGGATCAGCCAGCCTCTCCTTGCTACACACTGCCACCTACAGGCCATCCCGCGACGGCTGGAGAGGAACTTGTTTTTTTTCTCAGGACTGAAAGTAAATGTCCTAATTAATTTCATGATGCCCCTATTTCTCATGCAGCATTAAAGTTAACTACGCAAATGCACACTGGATCTTATGTCTATAATCATAAAATAAAAGCACTGCATAGGGTTTGAGATGGGTTTAGGAAAACTGAAAAAGACCCTTCCTGCACATAACATTTCATAGCATGGCATATTTTCATTCCTGTTCCATTTCATTTCAGGAAGCAGATTATCAGGACTAGGTGGTCAAAAAATTCTGAGTAAGGATCCCAGTTCTGCTAACTGAGATAAATATAATATGCAAATGCAGCATTTAATGAAGGCTTTTGATGACAGTGCTGGCTGGCAGGAGGAGTATTTTTACCTAAATGTTTAATTATCTGTGATGCAAGTAGCCACTACTTCTCAAGCAAAACATCACCAATGTTTACATTTAAAAGATTTGGATTTTTTAGATCATCTTTTTATAAACATAGAAAAAAGAAGTTAAAAATAGAAAGACTTTAAGTGACACACTTTTTTTTTTTATCTTTGAACTGTCACTTTTTATTTTTGGTGGCTGAACAATACTACAGTTTTTTCCCCACACACTTTTAAAAATATACAAACTCAAGGATTAGTATCTGCTGTGTATAAATAAAATGACCAAAATATCATGGTTATTAGGAGAAGACCATTATGAATTTAAAGACACAATTTGGTTCTTTCAATTAGGAACAAGAACATTATGACATTTTCCCTTTGGAAAGAATTATCAAATTACTTGCTTGAAAAAAAAATTGATCAAATCAGGCCAGAAAAGCAGCTTCCATGGCAACCAATGCATTAGAAGATCATAGATGTTCTATATCCTCATTTAGCATCTTGACTGATATAAATTCAGAGAGATTTAGTAAGCCATAGATGAACTGAAAGCTAAATTTGATCACACTGATTGGTGAAAGCTACAATAAAATTAGTGGCAAAAAAAATCAACAGATTCCCAAAGATGGATTGTGATTTTTGTTAAATGTTTTAAACTCTCCCTTAACGTGAATTAATCAGAAACAGTCTTACACTTTAAAAATCTTTCTGTTTGTTCCACTGCAAATGTTTGGCTGGAAATTTCTATATACATCACATTTCTGTTATTCAATTCACATCTTAAATGCATTGGAGAAGCTCCCTGTTTATAGGAATCATGCAGTGGCATCATTTTGTAAAACAAAATCTTTATGTAGTACAAATAGTAACAATTTTCTCTCCTCCATGTATTTGTTAAATAATGATTCTCCAGATATTGAATTTTCTTAAGGTAATACAGCCATAATTTGCAGATAACAAAATACCAGGAGACACGTTCAGAAATTACTCGTTGAGAGTTCAAAATTTAAAGATACCACACTGCAAAAAAGAATTTGTACAAGCTGATTATCTCGTATTTTCCTGTATTGTAAATAATAAGCATTTGTGTATTAATCTGGTCTACTGACAGACAACCAGTGGGTAAAGAATCCTCCTGCCAATGCAGGAGACACGGAAGACGCAGGTTCCATCCCTGGATCGGGAAGATCCCCTGGAGGAGGAAAATGGCAACCCACTCCAGTATTCCTGCCTGAAAACCCCATGGGCAGTAGGGTCGCAAGAGTCAGACACAACTGAGCGACTCACACACACACACAAACTCACACAAACACACACACACACACACACACCGACAGGCAATAAGGATCCTGCAATTCGGGTTCTCAGGTTGAGTTTGCATGCTAAGTTGCTTCAGTAGTGTCCAACTCCTTGCAACCCCACAAGGACCACCAGGCTCCTGTGTCCCTGGAATTCCCCAGACCAGAAGTGGGTTGCTGTGGAGTGGAGTGGGTTGCCGTTCCCTTCTTCACAGGTTGAGTTTAGCATAGCAAAAACTCAAAGGCCTGGTTATACTATGCACTCCAACACCAGAGGGAGGAAAATAATAAATTAATTCTTCCTTAGTTAATAAGCTTTATTGTAGCTACATTTCGTTTCCTTTTCTTTTAACACTAACTGAAACCTGCAATATGTTGTATCATTCTGGGTTGGTGTGGTGTATATCTAATGCAGCTTGCCTGTTACATCTAATGACTGACCATATGAAAGACGCGCCCCCTCAAAGGAATAAAAGATCTCATTTAAAACTTTAGATGAGAGTCTATTTTGGGGGGAGAATTTCTCTCCATATAATTTCAAGATTTGAGTTGAAATTCAGCATTTTAGTAGTGATACAATATAGAACAAAAATGTTATCTTGATTCTTTATTCTTATACAGTGTTTTTGTCTGAACTTAAAGGCTTTTAAGTTCGCTGTCTTATTTCTCAAAATGAGGATGGTATTTTACTCCAAATTATTTTAAATATTTGAAAATTATTTAAGACTCTGCAAGCCAACAATCACTTTTGCCTAAAATACTAATTTCCCCAGAAGAAACATACTATGATTCTTTTTGGCAAATAATTAGGGGAAAGGGTTTGGTTCTATTTTGAATTAATTAGAGAATTACTTCCATTTTGCCATCTTGGTTCCTATTTGTAAGAGAAGACTGATCACAGGTGTGACTGTATTAGAAATTTTAATACTTATGTTGCAGGAGGGGAAAATACACATTTTGTATAGAAACATCTGATAATGACCGTGCCTGTGACAGGCCCTTTGAAATTTAATAAGGCATTTATATAACACATCGGTTTTGACTAGATCACAACATCATACAGATCATCTCACCGGTTTTCACCACAGTCTTGACAGACAGGATGTCCACCCTGAAGCTAGTGGGTTGGGGACATGAATGATGACCCACGTTTACGTTTGGTCTGAAGCTTGTAACTACTCTGAGCTCCTTGAGGGTGAGCAGAATGTCTTATCATCACATCTCCCCTGCTGAAGACACTGCTTTGTACAAGTTGAAAACTAAAATGAATTCATGACTCTCTGCCTCCACACTCCCTTTATCTTCACAGATCCCTACCTAAGTCCACCGAATCATACACCATCATGACGTATTTCCATGCAGCTAAATTAAGCATGGTGAAGAACCCGCCTGCAGTGCAGAGGACCCCAGTTCAATTCCTGGGTCAGGAAATCCCCCTGGAGAAGGAATAGGCTACCCACTCCAGGATTCTTGGGCTTCCCTGGTGGCTCAGATGGTAAAGAATCTGCTTGCCTTGTGGGAGACCTGGGTTCAATTTCTGTACTGGAAGAGCCCCTGGAGGAGGGCATGGCAACCGACTCCAGCATTTCTGCCTAGAGCATGCCCATGGACAGAGCAGCCTGGTGGGCTACAGTCCATGGGGCCACAGAGCTGGACACGACTGAGCAACTGAGCACAGCCCACAGGCCACGTGTAGAAGAGGAATCTTCCATGCAGCTATTCTCCAGATGAAACAAGAGCAATCCTTCTCCTTTTTCTTTGAAAACTGGAAAATGAAATAACTTGGAAACCATGGCGCGTAAGTTTAGGCCGTCATCTAAGAGACATGATCCAGCTGACTGGAGGGTGCCAATAGAGTAGTAATTTATCTAAGGCTAGCCGTAGGTCTTAGTCCACTACCGTGACTTAATTAACGTCCGTGGGGATTACTCATTTCTTCAGAAGAAACCTAGAATGCGTCCATCTGAAAGCCTGGATGGGACACTGAAAGGCCTGGTAGCAGCAGCCCCTCACGACGGCCCCGTGGGCTGCACCCCTTCCCCACCCTGCGCTGCTCTTCACTGCCGCCCTGCATCTCAGGCCCTGGTCCTGCAAGGATGCTCTGGAGACTGACAGAATGTGGCGGAAATGATGATACCTTTCTTCCGAGATGACGTTATACATAACTTCCATCTTATGCTGTCCTTCCCTCTGCGCGTGTGTCTTTCTCTTCAGTTGAAGTCTCCAACTAAAAGCCTGCAAGGAACCAAGGCTTCCCTATAATCACATGAGTAAGTTTCAAAGTAATTCCAGATCCCAAGTAGAGACTTGGGATAACAGCGACCAGCCTACAGGTTGGCTGCAAACTCTTGAGAGGCTCAGATGCATAATCCCAACTGAGTTGCTCCCAAATTTCTGACCCTCAGAAACTGTGGGATAATCAAGGCTCATTCTTTTAAGCTGCTATGTTTGGCACTAATTTGTTTCACATAAATAGATAACTAATACAGATTTGTAGATATATCTAAGGATTTTATGCTTTTGCAGTTTGAAAGTATGAGTGTAGAATTAAATGGTTTTTTTTTTTTTTAGTGCAAAAAGTGAACATCTAACTACATAAGACATGATCAGGATCTGGTTTTCCTACACTAAAGTTTGTGTGCCTGTGTGCTCGGTTGCTTCAGTCGTGTCTGACTCTTTGCGACCCCATGGACTGTAGCCCACCAGGCTCCTCTGTCCATGGGATTCTCCAGGCAAGAACACTGGAGTGGGTTGCCATGCCCTCCTCCAGGGGATCTTCCTGACCCAGGGGATCAAACCTGGGTCTTCTGCATTGCAGGCAGATTTTTTACCTCTGAGCCATGGGGGAAGACCCAGACTAAATTTTACAACTCCTAAATCATGGACATTGGGGAAATCTAAAAAGGTTTGTAATGAACACTTTCTGCTATGATAAAGAAAGCTTTTAAGACATGAGGGAGTGGAGAATATTCCTGGATCAAAATACTGAACTAACAGTATGAAAAATAAACTCAACATAAAAAGAATAATGATCGAAGTGATGCTAAATAATTTACAGAGAAAGAGTTTTGTAATAAAACAAGGCCTTATGGGCTTAGGGTCTATATCTAGAGCAGATTGGAATATGAATGTCTCATAAGTTAAAGACATAAAGAAGCCTGAGTACCAAAGAATTGATGCTTTTGAACTGTGGTGCTGGAGAAGACTCTTGAGAGTCCCTTAGACTGCAAGGAGATCCAACCGGTCCATCCTAAAGAAAATAAAAATGCTGAATATTCATGGGAAAGACTGAGGCTGAAGCTGAAGTTCCAATCCTTTGGCCACCTGATGTGAAGAGCCAACTCATTGGAAAAAGACCCCATGCTGGGAAAGATTGAAGGCGGGAGGAGAAGGGGACGACAGAGGATGAGATGGTTGGATGGCATCACCGACTCAATGGACATGAATTTGAGCAAGCTCCAGGAGACAGTGGAGGACAGAGGAGCCTGGTGTGCTGCAGTCTGTGGGGTTGCAAACAGTCGGACATGACATAGCAACCGAACAACAACAGCAAAACATATTAGACAAATAGTTTGGAAAATCACTGTTTAAAAGATTACATATTGATAAAATCGATCTTTTGACAAAGTCTTCCCTGAAATACCTGTAGGGAACAAAAGAATGATGCGCAACAACAGGCACAGCAAGAGAGCGGATGTAATATATCAAGTGTTGAAACTTGATCTTAGAAACTTCTGATTAAAGGGTAGATGAAAGCTGGAAGAAATACTGTAACAAAGATTTCCACCTGGATACCATGGATACTGCTGCTGCTGGTAACCTGTTTCAATGTGTTTAACATGCAACAGAGAAGGAGGATGAAAAAATTTGCTTGGTCTCCAAGATGCTTTGATTTCATGTACAAAAGCTACAATCTCTATCTCCATGAAACACAATTTTCATTTTGGACTCTATATCAAAAATGTGCAATCCTTCAAGAATCACCACAATTTAGGCAGCACATTTATATAAGGGAAAAAAATGGTCCAAGTTCAATACATTGAAGTGTACTGTGCTAATGTGTTTCATAAAATAAAGAAGCCTTTAGAAAATATATAGTTAATAGGCCCACATGTAGGAGCCTTAAAAAGTTGGATTAACTTGGATATGGGGATTATTTGATTTCATATTTATAAATAAAATGGAAAGAAATTCCACTATCTAGAAAATCTATTCTTTTTTATGTAACGTTTCAGAAATTTCTTTCAAAAGATTTTTCTTTTGCACAAAGCATACTCTTTTCATTTTATCCTGTGATTCTTCATACTACCTGACTTGTAGGAAGGTGACTGATATTTCCTTTTGAGGTTAGTTCAAACATCCTCTCAAGGGATCAGTAACACAATTCTAAGAAATTTAGTACCCACCCCCTGCCATGTACTGCTCGGTCAGCCAAAGGACCTAAAATCTTCAAAACACATGACTTATTTTTTCTATTATCAAACACATTACTTTGAACTACAGTTTTTTAAAAAAGAGACATTAGCCTATTTACTTCTTATACAATATTACATGCTACAGATTAAATGAAAGATTACTAAACATTCTAAATAATCCAATATAAAGCATAAAACTCATTAGTCTCTTCATTTTTAAAGGATTAAGCAGTGGTATTTGTCCATTTGATCTTTAAGATAATATTTTAAATAACTCTTCCATATTACCTGGGAAGCTCCTCAGGCAGTATTTCATATCAGTGTTTTGAAGAGGAATTTTTTGTGTAGGCTCTCTCACTTTCACAAGAATCCTACATTTATGGTGTTTATTGATTGCAGAGAGTCTGGAGAAACATAAGAGGGAAAAACTGGTGTTTTGTTCAAAGTACATTTAACAGGAAGCATTCAAGATCAAACTTCACATGGCTGCTTCCTAAAGTAGCAAGGTTTGATTTCTGCAGTCCAGATTCTTGCCAAATAGCAGAATCACAAATACCAGCCATTTTTATCTAAGGCTCAATGGTGATCAACCATCCACAAGGAAAACTGCCAAGGACTCCTCTAGATCACTCTTTCTCAAACTGTGGTCTCTGGACCATGGGCATCAGAATCAACTGAGATGCTTTTCAACAACAGATTTCTGAGCCCCACCCTTGATCTGCTGAGTCAGACTCTACCCAGGCAAACCTTAGACAATCTAAAACTTGAGAACTGCTTTAGATGTGTTTTGTTACATTTCGACCAAGCCAGACTACTGTAGCAAGAGCTACAGAAAGAAAAAGACATATAAACTCCTCAAATTATATTTATTTTACCTATTTGTTAGTGGATATTGACTGCTATATCACACAATTTCCTTTCTGTGGGAACACAGAAAGCATGGATTTCAGCAAAAAGCTTGGTTTTTCCTGGGAAAAAAAGCTTCACTTTTATTCATAATTCTTACTTGTCTCTTTGTTCTGGTTACTAGATAGCTCAGCAACAAATTTGAGACCTACCTCTTGTAATATTACAATCTGTAATAAAATGTTTTGAACCTACTTCAACAATCTATTTGAATCTTCACCTACCCATGCAGGCAATGCAAGACACAAGGGTTCGATCCCTGGCTAGGGAAGATCCCCTAGAGTAGGAAATGGTAACCCAGTCTAGAATTCTTGTCTGGAAAATCCTATGGACAGAGGAGCCTGGTGAGCTATTGTCCATGGGGTTACAAAGAGTCGGACATGACTGAGTGACTGTGTACACACACATGTAATAAAATATCTTGAACATACTTCAATAGTTTATTTGATATCTTTAAAGACACGTGGATAGAAAAACAACTTAACTTAGTTTGGAGGAAAAATGGAATATAAATTGGTAGACAGGTCAATAAATCTCCTTACAATACAATCTAAGATTACTTTCACTATTTTGATTATTAGGTTGCACATTAACTCCATCCATTGAAATATATGCTTTATTATGTATGCTTTACATAGGTCTCCCCCATCTTTTCCTTTAAATGTTAAAAATTATTTTATTTGGCTTTGCATTCTCCACATCTCAGACCTGGTGCAAAGGTACAACTGGGGGAAAACTGGGGATTAGAAATGTAGAGAGGACCTGAGTATGCCATCATAGGTGAAGTGGTGTCCAGGAAGGGTGGAGAGGTGGACACTGGGGAGGCGGACGCTGGGGAGGCGGACGCTGGGGAGGGGGACGCTGGGGAGGGGGACGCTGGGGAGGCGGATGCTGGGCCTATAAACCAGGGCTCTTTGTTGTCACAGTTAGCTGATAACCTATTTAATAATGTAGCCCATATTTCAACTTTTCCAAAAAGGCGAGAAACTTGTCCATGGGCCAAGATCCATCTATACTAAATATTCTGAATTTCTGCAACATTACTAGATTAGTCATTGAAAAAAAAAATGTGTGGACTGGTATTTGCTGCTTGTCTAGGTGTATCAACTCAGGCTAATTCCCAGGAGTCACTTTCTTTCACATCCTTCAGTAAGTGCTCAAACTAGTCCTTCACAAGTCATCTGGGGGTGACGAACTAGTCTGGTTTGTTTTTTTTTAATTTTCCACCTATCATCGACTGAAACTTTTGTAAAATACAATAATAAGTGATTCATTAGAAAAATGAAATCACAAAGACACAAAATGCAAGTGCATTTCTTAATATTTTTAAAATATCTTAAAATTATTACATTTGATAGATGTAAAATTCTCTGACAACTGTCTACCAAAGTTTCTAAATGCTTACTCTCGATTTATATATTTTTAATTGGAGCAGTAACATTATGTGGACAAGTATGTCTTTGGGCTACTGTTTCTGCAACTTCCCATAAACAACCCCAGCAATAATCCATCAGTTTATAGTTTATGAACCCAATTTCCAATAAATTTTTACAAAAGGGATTATGCTTGCCCCTCTCAATTTCTCTTAATCTTTTTCTCCTCCAAACAATTACTCAATTACAGTTGGAAATGAATTAGCAATCCCCGAGGCAAAGCCTTTTAGTAGTACATGTATAATTGAACCAAATCTAATTAGAGTAGCTTTTCAGCTATTCTTTCCTCAATTTTGGCCTAATTTGGGACATCACTTCCTTTTCACCATTGTTGTTTTCTAGGGATTTCACTCAACAACATCAGATTCTTCTCCCTTCAGGGCACAAAGAGAACCGCATTTCTCAAGCTCATGCCAGTTGGGCGGGACTATGACTGATCCAGCAATGGAGAGTGTCAAGACCTGAGCTCGTCTGTTCCTGTTGCCTGGACCAAGTAACCAAAAACAAGCAAGCAAGCAAGCAAAGAAACAAACAAATAAGGCACAAAACACCCCTTCAACTCCGTTCTGGTAGATTCACCGGCAGCATTTGGTGGTGCCTGCCTCTACTGCCCTGAGTCTCTGAAGGATTGTGTAAAGCCAAACTCTCTTCTGATCCGCACTAGAAACGAAGCACAAGCAAGAAATACATCTTCGTTGTGTTATGTACCTGAGATTGCGGAATTAATTGTTACTGTAACTTATCCTAGGCTATGCTAGTTAACAGTATTTTTAAAAAAGGAAAATGAAGCAAGAAAAATAGACATCAAACAAATATTAAGAGATGGAGTAACTGTAGTAAAATTTAAAAGAAAAATGGAATAAAGAGTGACATTTCCTTACATCAAGAGGACCTTAGTCTAAGCTGGGCCAGGGGGTCCAGGAGGGTCTCCCTGAAGACGGGAAATGGGTTGAGATATGAGCATGATGTGGAGTTATTTGGAAGAAGAGGGGAAACGAGCACTTCAGACAAAGCAAACCAAATGTGATGGTCTGGAAACTGGAAAATGTGACGGCTGCAGTGTTAAAAAGAACCAAGCACCCCTTGGGAGCTTGGTGAGTTGCGAGCCCGTGAGATACCTACCTGGCACATTTTTTGTGCCTCTTGTTCCTCGGGCACAGTGTTAGACTCCTCTCTACAGTCTCAGTTCGCTAAAGACCCCGATCAGTGTTCTGGAGAACACAGGTTCTTCTGCAGTAGTGCTGGGTGCACACATTACTTGAAAAATCTCATGTGTATTACACGCCTGACCCATACAAGTTCCTAGTGAATAACTGATTACTGATTTAATGAATGAAGAAAAGGAATAACTGAAAACAATAGTCTACATGGATCCATATCATCTGTCATCTGTTCTCAAGCAAAAGTCAAACCCCCAAATCACGTTAGAGCTACCCTAAATGTTGTGATTTTCTAAATGTTGTTCCTATCACTTCTCTCTCAAGGATAGAGAAATCTCAAATCAGTTCTCATCAAAATGTGGAGAGAGCCAATATGAATTATTGAAAACAATTGATTTTTAAAGAATAAAAAATGCCATTTTATTACTGCAATACAATAACACAAATTAATAGAATGACTGCAATGCTAAGGAGGTATTCTACTAACCCTTTTTTAATGAATCAGTCCCCAAAAAGTCCCTATTGGATATCACCTAGGGATACTCTAAGAGTATGACTACTCTTAGAGACATAGTAAATAGTCTTTAGAATCTGTACTACAAATCTTGAAGAACACAAAATCACTCAGAAAATCGACACACCTAGCTGGATAGACTAGAAGTTGCTGGAGATTACCAGAGTAAAAACAATGTACTTTTATGAAAGTTACCGCATTTGTATTAGCATATTCATTTATTTTATGTGAATATATGTAACAAAATTATTTGAAAAAAATCTTATTTCCTGAAATTGATGTTTTATTCCCAAATCTTTTTCTATATACTGTTGTAAATAATAAATTTCTCCTTTGTGAAAGGTACTGAAAAATAAAATTGACTTAAATTTGGACAAATCTAGGTGCAGAAAAGTCTAGAACACAAATAACCAAAGAGGATAGGCCCTTTCTCCTAGAAGTGTTTTACAGTTTCTGTTCTTCACAAACTAGTCTTTATGATCTTTCAAATTCTCTCTTTTCACTGAGTGGTGAGCATCTATGGAAAAACTAGCTTAACATTCCACCCACCTTTGATTCAAGAACTATCTCTAGTTTATTAAAGGTCCTAGGATAATGGTTCGGAGAAGGCAATGGCACCCCACTCCAGTACTCTTGCCTGGAAAATCCCGTGGACGGAGGAGCCTGGTAGGCTGCAGTCCATGGAGTCTCTAAGAGTCGGACACGACTGAAGTGACTTAACAGCAACAGCAGGATAATGGTTACAAAACAGATCCCAACTTCATTTTAACACTTGCTCTTTCCAAAAAATTATATTTTTTTAAATTTTGCTCTCCAGATTATTTTACATATGAATAACCAACAGAGAAATCTATTTTCAATTTTTAAAAGATATGTCACAAGAAATTAAAAAATAAAAATAAAAGGCAATTCAGTCAATTTGAGATTTGCCCTGGATATTACTTCCTGATTCTCCTTGCTGATGGTTAGCAAGGTCGTTTCCATGATTATACTTTATCTTGATCCACTTTACATTTCAACTTAATGAAAAGTCATCCTCACTACAGGATACTTTTATGAATCAGTATCACATGAATCATTTATGCAGTCTTCAAGATCAAGTCAGTGCCTCTGTTATTGCAGTATCTAATCTACTATAAACATACCCCTCTGAGACAAAAATCACTTACAATAATTATAATTTCTATATCTGTTTCATCCAAATTAATAAATTTTGCAGTCTACAGCTGCAGTAATGCTGGATCATATTCTGAGAAATTATTCTTAAATTGTATACTTTGTGTAGCTAAAGATTCCAGTTGCATGCAGGCAAAGATGGATGGATGTATTCTTCAGCATAAAATATCAGGCTCACTAAAAGAAAAACACGGGGTCAAATGCCCCTTAAAGCTGAGTCACTACTCTCCTTTAGAGCCTGGTGATCAAACACATCTATTACCCTTCATGCTTTCAACTCTTCTGTTTTTTCCTCCTTCTACAACAGCTCCTAATTACCCACGTCAGTGAATCATCTCACAAAACGTTACTAGAATTCCATCTTTAAAAATCTGCTGCATTTAAAGTCATTGTATTCAGTTATTCCAATAATAGAGACCGACATCCTGTTCTCTATCCCTGGTGACTCGACTGGTAAAGAACCTGCCTGCGAGTGCAGGAGACACAAGAGATGCGGGCTGGACCCCTGGGTCAGGAAGATCCCCTGGAGGAGGCAACAGCAACCTGCTCTGGTATTCTCGCCTGGAGAATCTCAAGGACAGGAGCCTGGCGGGTTACAGCCCATGCGGACGCGAGGAGAGGGACATGACTGAGCACACACGCACGCTCTATTTAAGGAATAAAATTTAAAAGCACCAGATATATATGGATTCTCAGAGTAATATTCCATTATTTTAAATTCTACTCCTTTCTAAAAGAAAAATCCTTAGTAATATCAGGGGACAGAGTTCATGAAAAGATGATGAGGAATCACCTTATGAGAAGATGACTTTTACTCAAAATCCTCAAGGGCCTTCCCATCTTCCATATGGATTGCAGTTTAAGCTGATACATAGGTTGTTGTCTCAGCTTGAAAGCCTATAATTTACTTCTGTATAGAGAAGTTTAAATGGATTTTTCTTCAACTTAAACACCAGTATTTTTCATCACCATTTTCTTCTTAGCATATTCACTCGTCAGTAATGTAAGATGACTGGGGAGAGTGGAAAGATAACTCCTGCCTTTGACAATGGAGCAGATATTATACCGTCTAAGATAGGTCAAAGGTACCTTTCCAAAGGGTGTCAACAGTGACCTTAAATGATAACTTTCTGCCATAAGTAAAACAATTTGGGGTAATATTCACCAGAACCAACTGCAACTTCAAGGTCCGGAGATCAAGGGTCTCTTGTAAGTCAAAGAGTACAGACCTTTGTACTCTTCATTAGCGTATGTGTACTTAAGGTCAGAAAGAATTCCAATGATGCTTCTCGTTTTATAGCATATATTCAGAGAGAAAGATTCCATCACAAGTAAATTTTGGCTCATACTCTTCCTACTCCTAGTTCTATGGATGAGAGACGGAGAGAGAAAAATTGGGGCTGTCAATTTTACAGTTATTTAAAGTTAGATCTAGTGACTTTCACTTTCAAATTGTCTTAATGCATACCTCACACAAGATGGATCCAAAATGCTTACTAGCAGATACTCACACTTTGAATTCCAATGAACACTGTGCCTGTTGTCTCTTTTTAAATTCAACGCACATCTTTTTGATAGTGAGCTGCAAGAGCTGTTTGTGAATTTTGGAGATTAATCCCTTGTCAGTTGCTTCAATTGCAAATATTTTCTCCCATTCCAAGGGTTGTCTTTTTGTTTTGTTTATGGTTTCCTTTGCTTTGTAAAAGCTTTTAAGTTTAATTAGATCACAATTGTTTATCTTTGTTTTTATTTTCATTACTTTAGGAGGTGGATCAAAAGAGATCTTGCTGTGATTTATGCAAAGAATGTTCTGCCTTTGTTTTCCTCTAATAGTTTTATAGCATCCAGCCTTATATTTAAACAAGTAACCCAAGTCAAAAAATGGGCAGAAGATCTAAATAGACATTTTCCAAAGAAGACAAACAGATGGCCAAGAGGCACATGAAAAGGTGCTCAACATCACTAATTATTCAGTTCAGTTCAGTTCAGTCGCTCAGTCATGTCCAACTCTTTGCGACCCCATGAATCGCAGCACGCCAGGCCTCCCTGTCCATCATCAACTCCCAGAGTTCACTCAAACTCACATCCATCGAGCCGGTGATGCCATCCAGCCATCTCATCCTCTGTCGTCCCCTTCTCCTCCTGCCCCCAATCCCCTCCAGCATTAGAGTCTTTTCCAATGAGTCAACTCTTCGCATGAGGTGGCCAAAGTACTGGAGTTTCAGCTTTAGCATCATTCCTTCCAAAGAACACCCAGGGCTGATCTCCTTTAGAATGGACTGGTTGGATCTCCTTACAGTCCAAGGGACTCTCAGGAGTCTTCTCCAACACCACAGTTCAAAAGCATCAGTTCTTCGGCGCTCAGCTTTCTTCACAGTCCAACTCTCACATCCATACGTGACCACTGGAAAAACCATAGCCTTGACTAGACGGACCTTTGTTGGCAAAGTAATGTCTCTGCTTTTCAATATGCTATCTAAGTTGGTCATAACTTTGCAAATCAAAACCACAATGAAGTATCAACTCACACTGGTCAGAATGGCCATCATAAAAAACTCTGCAAACAGTAAGTGCTGGAGAGGGTGTGGAGTAAAGGAATCTTCCAACTTTGTTGGTGGGGATATAAATTGATACAGCTACTATGGAGAACGGTATGGTGGTTTCTTAAAACACTAAAAATAGAACTACCATAAGACAATCGCACTCCTGGGCATATACCCAGAAGAAAACATAAATCAAAAAGACACATGCACCCCAATTCTCACTGCAGCACTATTTTCAATAGCCAGGACAGGGAAGCAACCTAAATGTCCACAACAGAGGAACTGATAAAGAAGATGTGGTACATATACACAATGGAATATTGCTCGGCCATAGAAAAGGACAAAATAATGCTATTTGCAGGAACATGGATGTACCTAGAGATTGTCATACTGAGTGAAGTCAGACACAGAAAGACAAATAGGATATTGCTTACATGTGGAATCTAAAAAACAGGGTACAGATGGATTTACTTATAAAACAGAAGCAGAGTCATGGATGTAGAAGACAAAATTTATGGTTACCAGGGGAAAAGGGAGGAAGGGATAAGTTGGGAGATTGCAACTGACATATACACACCACTACATGTAAAATAGATGACTAATAAGCACCTGCTATATGGCACAAGGAATTCCACTCAGTACTCTGTAATGGCCTGCGTGGGGAAAGAATCCCCACACACAAAACAAAGTGGATATAAGCATGTGTACAGCTGACTCATCTTCTGTACACCTGAAACTCACATGGCACTGTGAATCAGTTATACTCCATGCATGCATGCTAAGTCGCTTCAGTCGTGTCCGACTCTGTGCGACCCCAGAGACGGCAGCCCACAAGGTTCCCCCATCCCTGGGATTATACCCCATACATTTTTTTAAAAAGAACAACCTACGATATTACTTGAATGGAAAAAGTAGAAACAAAAAATCCTCTCCGCGTCACCTTACACCATCACAGACACTAAACATAAAGTAGCAATAAAACAAGACAGGGTGCTAGTCCTGCCTATTAGTCCAGACACAATCCCTGGATCTGTGTCAGGAAAACCAGAAAGGGATGAAAGGGTGGGGTTCCATGGAACATGATACAGAAAAAGCCATTCCCCTCAGAGGCTAGAATTGAGTGATACAGAATTAGTGCATCAGCTCCAAATCTTCTTCATTCTACTGTAAGTAGAGAAATGAGAACCAAGAATTTGTAGTTAGGTGGACATTGTTAGCCAGGCAACTGTGTCCAAAGTGTGTTATAAAGCAAATCCATGTCTAGGAGAAAAAATGTCCTACATAAACCACGTGACTTAAAAGTTAGACCTAGACTGATACGAAAGCACGGAAGACACACCTCTGGTGAAATATCCCTGAGAGCAGGAACTTACCAAATCAGGACTGCAGATTATTTCCCAGAAATGAAATTCTGGGGTAAAACCAATCAAATTTTAATTAAACTGTGTACACTGTCTCATTTATGTATTTATTCATGTTATCAAGCAGAGGAGAGGCTGAGAATGACCTAATTTGACAGCATTTAAAGTGAAAACCCTTAATGACATTAGTTGACCAGAATTTCAATGAGTCAGTACAATAATACAAATATCCCAAAATTTTGATGCAGTCATGGACTATATTAAGAAGGAAATTTCAAAAGAAGAGGAACACAGTGTTCACATCTTTAAAAGAGAAAGAAACCCTGAACTCAGCAGGGATAAGGTGACATTTGGAATGCTGCATTTTCCCCCCATACTTGACATTTAAAGAGGGACACTGGCAATACACAGAAGTGCTTCTTGAAATATATTCAATGGAGTATCACTCTGTAACACTCCAGTGTTACAGAGAATAAGGCTATTGTGATCAAATAAATTTGAAAAATACCAGATTAAAAACATATGTCATTTTTAAAGCAATTTAAAAATTGTTTCAAAAACCGCTTTCATATAGGCATCCTTGGAAAATGTCTGTGCAAGTGTGCATTGAAGGTATGGTTCTTGGCCTTTCACTGATGACTTTGACCATGGGATCCCTTTTTAAGATGGAGCTCTCAGAAATAGTATCACAAAGGACATGCTTTTGGAAATATTGCCCTAAGTATGTTCAAAAGGTCATGGACCAAATGATAAGAAATTTGAAAGCCATACTCTTTGATTGGAAAAGTAGGCATTTTATACTGAGAACGAAAAGGCTAAGGAGAATCATAAGAAGTGAATTAAATTGGAAGACGCAGATTTCTTTTGAGGACATATAAATTACAATCATTGAATGGAAAACAAAGGGTACCTTTTGGTTTAATATAGAAAAGGCATTTCTGTCATTATATCTAAGAGTGTCATGGTCTTCCACAAGTAGCAATGAGGCTTCCTAAAAGAATTATATTTTTCCCTAATAGCCATCAGTCAGGAGATTTGGGAAAGAAACCTGTATAAATAAAAATTCAAATTAAAATGAGGTTAAAATTAATTCCAATACTATGATTTACATCTATGCATAATCATTTCTTCTCACTAAACCCACCTATATAGCTCTGCCATATTAGTAATAATCATAGAACATAACACTCCCTACTTGCTGCTGCTGCTGCTGCTAAGTCGCTTCAGTCATGTCCAACTCTGTGCGACCCCAGAGACGGCAGCCCATCAGGCTCCCCCATCCCTGGGATTCTCCAGGCAAGAACACTGGAGTGGGTTGCCATTTCCTTCTCCAATGCATGGAAGGAAAAGTGAAAGTGAAGTTGCTCAGTTGTGTCCGACTCCTAGCGACCCCATGGACCGCAGCCTACCAGACTCCTCCATCCATGGGAGTTCCCAGGAGAGAGTACTGGAGTGGGGTGCCACTGCCTTCTTGCTATCACTCCCTAATTAAAACTTCCAGTGGCTCTTATAGTGGTTATCAAATAAGCTCCTATTTCTTCAGACTTTCCACTAGTCATGTGACTGAGCCTGCACACAGCAGAACTCCAGCAGTGTGTGAAAAAAGACATGTGTTGACTGTGTGATGTTGTACAGATACTGTCTGGGGGATAAGAGGTTACTGAATGTTGTATCAAAACAGTTAAATCATTAGAATACTCTAAGGAGTTTTTGGAAAGGCAAAGTTTTCAGCGATCCATATTCAGCAATTCTGAACCCGGTGTGCGGTATGGCCTAGGAGTGTATGCTTTTCGGAAGCCCTCCAGTAGATCCTGAGAACTGGTTTTGGAGCCCTTCTTCTGAATTCAGACACCTCTTGCATGGGGAGGAGGGGTGGAAACACACCTCCCTGCCACCTCTCACTGTTATTATCACGTCTCTGAAGTGAACGGTGGTGACAGATAGGCAAGATATAAGATCCTCAAATCCTTATCCTCAAATGTGCATCCAGTCAAGGCTTTGCCCTTGAACCCTTACATGATGGACTAAACTGGCTCACTTTTAAACCACAAGGACGGTTTTGCCCAGATTCAACCAGTTGAGTAGCCTAGATGATGCCTCCTTTACCCTGGGCCAGATCTGGTTCTGAAATGGATTTTCCTTGACCAGAAACCCTTCCCACTTTGGCAGGCAACCTCAGGCCTATCTTTCCGTACCTGTCACATGACATCTGCCAAATGCATATTTCCAAAGATGAGTCAAAGACTAAAGGGTATCACTTTATTGCTCTCTTTTCCTGAGCACAAGTTCCTCTTTGGAAACTACTCTCATGAAGAACCTCTTCTCTGTAAAAGTTGAGCTAGAGAACCACGAATGTTCCTTAGATCGGTGCTGTGTTCGCCCCAGAGGATTTAAAGAGTGTTACCAACGTTTAAATCCTCCTATAATTTTCATTCAAACTACCTTTATACCTTTATTCTTTTGTGACACCTTCACAAAGCGATCTACTTACTGTCTCCTGAACATTTAATCTTTAATGAATAACCCATGTTCTCTCATCATGTCTCCAAGCCTCTGGACATGCTATTTTGTCAAATGTTGGCCCCAGTAAAAGCAAGCTTTTTAGACCGGATGTTGGCAAACTTTTTCTATGAGAGACCAGAGAGCAAGCATTTTGGGCTTTGTCAGCCATCCTCTCCTCATTACGACTACTCCATTCTGCTGTCGTGTAGCATGAAAGTAGGCACGTGCTTTGTGTTAAATGACCAGGTATAGCTGTTGTTCTTATAAAACTTCATAGAAGCAGACATGGGCAAATGTGGTCTGCAGCTCATGGTTCACAAAGCCACATTTTAGATTCAGCTCGAGTTCTCTTCTCTGACTCCTTTCATGAAACTTTAGACCTGTTCAGCACAATCAAACAGAAATAGAATTTCTTTTTTCATGCTCATCTAGAATTTATACTTATTTTTATTATAATAAATTCTTATTGTACTACATATTTACATATTTAGTTTCCTCTCTAAACACTGAATCCATCAAGGATAAAGACTGTCTTACAAATCAATATCAAACAAAACAGCATCCTATATGTACTCAATAAATGTTGACTATTTAATTAAATAAATGAATTAATTAATTACTAGATGATGAATATAAATGTTAATTTAATGTGAATCTTGAAAAATGGATAGGATTCAGCAGACCTTTGAAATGTAAGTGTAAAATACTTTTACATCTAGGAGAAACTATTTGTTTTTCTCCCCAAACATCCTCCTTCATTCAATCTACAAGTATTGACTGAAGAGTGCGTGCTGAAGGCAAAGCCCTTGAGAATTAACATTCTGTAAAGCAGTGCTTCCCAGAGTGGAAGACTATAAAGTACACTATGTCACTGTGCCCACTAAATGTGCCTATTATCGCCTGTGCATGAAAGTCCTTTTAAAAGTTAATGGGATCCAAATGCATAGAGCAGAATAAAAGAGAGGAATACTCAGACCAAATTACACAAGAATTTATGACACTCTGTCCCTGTATGTTGAACCAAGGGATCTGGGTTACTGAAGAGAGCATTCTAATGAATTCTTTTCATCTACTCTACACATCACTGTCCTTTCGTTAGCAAGACATTGGAGAGGAGAGCATGGCAGAGCACCACCATACTAATCCTTTGTTTGAGAAGATCCCTAGGTCTTTATGTCCCCTTTAAGTACCTTTAATCTTCTTTAATTAACTATGAATTTCTTAATTTGTATTGTTTATTATTCTGTCCAATTGGCTCTCCTCATGGCCATCTGCTCTAATGTATATTTCATACTGATCTTCATATATTTTAAATGTCATACTACTCTGCGCAATCATTTATGTAGTTGCTAAGAGCCAATTTCTGTTGGCTGAAAACTTAATATTTAAATGATGAAAGCTTAAATTATTTCTCCAAACATCTGAATATCTATTGTTAAGTTTTGAACATATCTGATCGCATTAAACTTATACCTCCTGGTTTGGGACAAAAGGACTTCATGTGTATATTAGTATCCTGAGCCTCTACAATGTTCAAATGAGGTCCAATTCATTGTCATAACTGAAATTTTCACAGGTTCTGAGGTTATCTGCCAAAGCTGAACTTCAACTCATTGAAGTTGCCCCCAGCCACCCTCAAGTATTTGAGGATTGCTGAGAGATGTCTTGGAAGGGGACAACAGAGGATGAGGTGGTTGGATGGCATCACCAACTCAATGGACAGGAGTTTGAGTAAACTCTGGGAGTTGGTGATGGACAGGGGGGCCTGGTGTGCTGCAGTCCATGGGGTCGCAAAGAGTCGGACACGACTGAGCGGCTGAGCTGAACTGAACTGAAGAATGTCTTCTGTATTCTCAAGAGGAAATCCATTCTCACTCGTATTAACCCTTCTCTGCCACCTCTTGCTGTAAAATAGGATTGATACATGAAGCCTTCAAGGTCCCTTGCTATGGTAATAGAGGGAATAACATCTCCCTCTTTGTTCTGCTTCGCTGGTGGGGACAAGTTGGGGGGCCTATGCCCCAGTAGTTCACATATTTTAATAAACCAAGTCTATTTTTCATCACAGTGTTTTTTATTCTTAACGCACAGACATAGGTCCCTCTATTCTGAAAGGTAGGCTCTCAAGTAGAAATTTGCAGCTGTCTTCAGAGTAGGCTTTCTCCTCTGACGTCAGAACTTTTGTTCTTGGGAAAAGTTTATTTCCTTGATGGATTTCCTCAGGACCAGTTCTTTCAAAGGATCACCTCGCTGTTGTTATAGTTAATGTACGCTAACATCTCCCAGGTTGGCCCCTGCTCTCACTGCTGTTTGTCATATTGAAAGACCAGCTTGTGCTCAAAATAGAATCCTTGCTGTGTTCCTAATACTTCCATCCTGAATGCCTTCTTTGATTTAGTAAAGACTGCTCATAAGAATTATCAAAAAACCGTTACTCCACTTCTTTCTGGATAAAAAAAAAAAATGACATACAGGCTCTCATATATTAATATTATTAACATCTTGTCAGAAAGACCTGTCTTATGTGGAGAAGTTCCCTGGTGACTTCGACTTTGTATTTAACGCCGGAAAAGATCTTGGATAATGCCTGCAGTGGCAATGTTCTACAAATGAGAATATTTAGGTCCAGAAAAGTCAAAGGAATTTTAAAAGTCAAGCAGCTGGAAAGTTGAATATTGATTATTATAGTCACTCGGAAAGACTAGAAAGAGAAAATTTTGAAGAAAAGGCTAGGAAAAATTCATCACAAACGTCAATGTACATAGTCATGAGAGGTCCTTGGGATTCCTGGCACCGAGCTAGGAATGGCGGCGCGCCTCAGGCAGGCCGATGACAAAGCTAACATACATCACAGTTTCTATTCTCTTCCCAGGGAAGGCTTATCATAAGGAAATGTTGCCGACCAAAAATTATGCTGAGTCCAGCCCCGCACCAAATTGTAACACTGCATTTAGGACGATGCAGTCTTCGTCATTCGGTATCATTTTGCGTGCCCGCTCTTTGCTCCAGTGAGTGCTCTTACGGCAGTGTTGGAGGCTTTTCTGTATTTACTGCATGGTGCCAAAAGACGGGTCAAAGGACATCTCTGAAATTCTTGTGGGCTAAGAAAAGAGAACATATTTCAGTGTCTTCTAAAAACAAAAGGACTCTGGGAATGGGAGCAATGAATCTGCTCTGACAGCTCCTCTGTTTGTGATGGTTATTGCTTACAGGGCTTTACTGCTACCTGCAAGTGTAAACTGCGCTCCTGGGACTGCTCTGCACGTAACCTTTAACTCACACTGGATAGCAAACAAATGGAAGAGAGGCAATACCATCAGATGTGATGATTTATTTTTAAAGCCCAAGTTTTTTGTTTAATATAAATGTAAAAACATAACTTTCCCTTCAAGCCAGCCAGGTAGTTTAGGCAATTTATCAAGCCAAAAGCACTGAAGCTTCACAGTAAGAAAGGAGGAAAATGCGTTTGTGCCCAAGTAATTGTCTTTCTCTTTCTGTAATCTACTAAGATACACTTGGGGTGCAGGTGATTACAAATAATGATTACAGTCAAATACAGAAATTCCTTCATGCAATTAGCCCAATTTCTTCTTTAACTTTTAGAGGTGCTACAACGTGACTAATTTCAGTCTCCTTTTGCCTTAGAAGTGCTTTGCATTTTTTTTTATTTCTCCAAGAAAACTTGTTAGGTCTCATTTTCTAATGAATAGCAATTCTTCTGAAAGACATTTTGTCTTCCATTGTCTCCTTTGATGAAAGCTATTTTATAGCCTTTGTACAAGTCCTGCCCAAATACAAGCACACCCATGTAAAGTGTGAGCTGTGTTGTGACTATATTCCACATAGCAATCAGGTGTTTATTGGGCACTTACTGTATGCCATGAAGTATAAGGAAATGTAAAAGTCCACAAAAATTATAAGATTACTGATCTCATGGAATCGCCCATAGTGGGGAGATAGGAACGAAAGTAAGGGAATAAATAAGCAAGATAATTTAAAGTGCATTAAATGACTTAGGGTGGGACGGCAGTTACTTCAAGTGAGTAGAGAGACAGTACTTCCCTGGGAAAGGGATATTTGAGCTGAAACATGAAGACAAGGACTCAGGCTTGAGAAGATCCAAGGGGAAATAGCTGGATAAAAGGAATAAGCAATGTGAAGACTCTCAGTCAGAACAGAAAGGGGGTCAGTGAGCGTATCACAGAGATACGTGCTAAGAGTAGACAGGGCCCGGGTCACCAGTGCTTCGCAGGTCACTGCAGAGGATTCGATTACATCAGGGTGCAAGAGACCGATACCGGAAAATCTGAAGCAAAGAGACATGGGAGTCTTCAGGAAAGAAAGAAAAGAGAAACGAAACAGTAATTTCATTATGATATATTCCTGAGGTGTTTGCTTATTTGCTTTTTGCACAGAAATTGTGAAGCTTTGGAATTTGCAGAATGATGGTACAGCATCTCTTGTCTACCAGGCTGAGTGCCTCCTTACTGATTTGAGGTAACTAAGCCTGTTCTAACTTGCTTTGCAGGTGCATAAAAGTGGAGAGACTACAGCTACCTGATAATATACACTCCCAAGTAGATTTAATGGAACAGAGAACTCCAGAAACAGGGGAAAAATAATATAAATGCTATAAAACCTGAAGAATAATTTGAATCACAAATTGGCAATTAAACCTTACATTCTCTGACAAATGCAGAAGCCCATAGGCTAATTGTCTTTATCAACACAAAAACCAAATTTCAAAACAAGGCTGCCTTGCCTTTACTGTCTTCAAACTCACACTCATAATAGAAAGTCAAATGAGAGGATTGTTACATTTGAACTAAAATTTCATACATCAGACTTCAAAATCAAAAATAGCTGCAATGTTAAGACATTTCAAAGCATAGAAACATTAAGGAAATAGACTATACATTAAATCCTTTCATCTGTTAAATTCTGTACCATTTCCCACATATTCTCAGAACAATGGGGAAAAAACTCAGGAAATTACTTCCAGAATTAGATCAGAAAAATTAAAAACCATTTTCTGTGCAATTTACTGTACATTTTGAAAACAAAGTTCTTAATGCCTCTGAAAGCCTTTAATATACTTTGAGCTACATTTTATGAAAGCAAAAGGAAATCTCTGCTCTAAGATACAGCTGATGTGATTCTGAAAGTCAGTTTGTCAAAGGAATTAAATCAGATTAAAAAAACTGGCTCAAAGTAAGCAAAACTGGTCAACTGAATGAACATTTTGTTAGATACCTGTACAAATATGGTGCAAAAGATGCCTCTAAAAAGAAGTTGAAAATTCAGCTTAACTGATCACCTTGAGAAGGCTTTATATGCTGTCTAAACACAGAAAACCTGCCATTTTCCTCCCCATTTGTCTTTTCAGCTTTAAAACCCAAACATCTTAGTGGTTTAGGTGAGACTTTTGTCACAACACTAACATGGTGTGCTGAGGTTTGGCAGAGACTGGTCTTGAGAATTCTGTCTTTCCCCTACTATATTCTGTTCTGTCTTTTGATTTGAAAGATCAGAGACCCAGAGGAAAACATAAATACCAACTACTGGCAATGCACAAGAATTCCTCAATAGTTTACCATTAATTTAAGTCAAGACTAGATAAATTTGAATTGAATTTGAACTGTTATTGAGTACTAAAAGTGTACATGTAATTCACAAGATATAGATGCAGAAGAATAAAAACACTAAGATTGATGTAAATGTTTGTTTCTGAAATTTAACTACTTAAATTCAGTTCATCTTCCACAGTGTCTCTCTGATTGGTCCTATGTCTTCCTGGTAAATGGAAACTGGCAATAAACTGAAATATTTCTGAAGAGAGAACCATGAAGGGCAGGTAACCCATCAATTTAAAAATAGCAGAATAACATAGAAGTTTAGCCTGTAAATGCTGGAAGTAGGTTACCTGGACTTGATCTGGCTTTTTTACTTCATAGTCATTAACTTCCATTATTTGTATAATGGGAATAATAATAGTACCTACATCATAGGATTTGGCAAATAATTAAATGAGAGGATATCTATAAAGTGTTGAAAATTGTTCCTGGCATGTATTTAAAAGTATATACACCTGTTAGGCATTATTTTTTTTAAGAAGTAACAGTTTACAAATGACCAGGAATTGTTCAAGATAAATAAAAGTGAATCCTGAAGTCTATAGTTAATGAAGTGTGAATAAATTTTAACTAATGGTTCTTAAAAAAGTAATTGTAGTATCATGTTTTTATTCTAACTTATTTATCATTGGGGAATAAGCACAAATAATAAATAAACCCCAAAAGGGTGTATTAATAATTCCATCATTGAAAAATAACTAATGAAACAAGGGACACACTCCTCGCTACATGATAACTTGAAAAAGCATGAATGGGTGTAAATCATTCATGAAAAATCATGAATGGGCTTACAGAGAGCTGATTTCAAATCTAGGCTCCATCCATGCTAGTTAGATGATCTCTCTGATACTCACGGGGTGGGTGGTTTCAACAAAACAGAAATATTAGGGAAAAAAATTCTCACGAGCTTGGAATAGGGATTGAGAGAATTGTGTCAATATCCCTCAGCACATGGCACAGAGTAAATATTCAATAAAAGTTGCCATGCTTCTCTTTTAAGACTAGTGTCACTGAGGTCAGTGCAACCTTCCTACAATTCCTGTCTGTGTTGCCATGGTCTGGGCAAAGGCGGAGGCTGAGTTGATAACTGGTCTACCCTGGGAAAGGCCTGACTGCTCCAACATGTATCTCGTCAGGTGAAGGCAACTGGGATAAATTCTAAGCTGAAAAAAATAAAAGGAAGAAAAAGGTTTTCCTCTCTTGGGTCTCAGGGTTTTGTATTACTGAGATTATGTAGATCAATGTATCTTGCTCAAGATTCACTGAATTTAGTGCGATGTGATAGCCTGTAGCAGACTGGATCACGCTTAAGGACAGCCTCAAATGCACTGCACTGAGAGAGTTGGCAAGAAAGAGCAAGCACAAGCCAACTAGAAACGAATCAGCGATTCTTTTTAAAAGTGGGAATAGCTGCCTCTCCTTCCTATCATTTTTTCTGTTTGGTCTTCATAGAAAGACACATTTGTACTTCTTCAAGCAGATGCTTCTACTCTCTTACCTAATGATATAGGGAATCACTAGGGTAGTATTTTGGAAGAACAGATGTTGACTTCAACAAATGTGGCATTTTACTGTGGACAATGCCAAAGAAAATCTGGCAAATACAATGTTCATAGGCCTACTCATCTGTAGAACTATTCCCAAGAATATTTAATCTAGATTAGCATTGTCACATAAAAATATGTGAGCTACTTGTTGAATTTTAGATTTTCTAGTAGCTATATTAAAAAGTAAATAAATGACATAATAAAAAATATATCTGATTTAACACAATATTTCAAAAATATTATTTCAAGATGCAATCAGGAAGTTCCCTGGCAATCTAGTGGTTAGGACTCTGCACTTTCACTGCGGGGGCCCAGGCTGAGTTCAATCCCTGGTCAGGGAGCTAAAATCTGGCAAGTCACAGGTTGCAGCCAAAAGAAAAAAATGTAATCAATACAAAAGTATTAATGAAATATTTCACACTCTTTCTTTTGTTCTAATCTTAAGAATCTATAGGGTATCTCATACATATGCATGTCTGCTATGTCACTAAGTCATGTCCAACTCTTGCGACCTCATGGATTGTAGCCCACCAGGCTACTCTGTCCATGGGATTTCTCAGGAAAGAATACTGGAGTGGGTTGCCATTTCTTCCTCCAGAGGATCTCGTCCCAGAGATTGAATCCATGTCTCCTGCGTAGACAGGCGGATTCTTTAACACGGAACCACCTAAGAAGCCATCTTACACAGATAGCACATCTCAATTCAGACTAACCACATTTAGTTAGTTGCTAGTAAATTAGCTCGGACTAAAGATTTGACATGAAATAATATAAGTAGACTGTGTTTTTATGTTCCTTTTTAATGACCATATATCTCGATTTAGCATCATTTGAGATAACAAACTCTAATGTATTTTTTTTTAGTCAGTTTTTAATCTATTTCAATTCCTAGGCATAATCTAGGTGGTATAAATGGCTGCAATTGTCTTATCTAAAACTACCAGGGAGAATTTTGAAGTAGTGGTTCTCAAGAGGAAACCCGATGTACAAGATCAAAACCCACAGCACCTGAAATGCTTTTAAATTTTAATTACAATATCTAAGAAGATAGATATTTGCTGAATGAATGAGCAAAGAGATGATGATGAAGAAGGTATAACTGGATAAAATTCATATTTCATAACTTTATAATTTGTATTTTTGTTGGTAAAGATTTATTATGTGTTCTGTTAAACCATTTATGGTGAAATAAACAAACACAGATAGATATTACTATGGGTTATCTAAAACTTTTCCTCCAAGTAAAATTTACAGAAACCTAAAATTACTTCTAAATCATTCAATTCATGGTAGAAACTGTATAATCAAGACATACAGAGGCATGACATAAAAAAAATCTAGGACAGACCATGGAAGGTGAAGATCAGTAGAACCTTAAATTCATTACTTCAATTTTTTCAAGACTTTCTAAATCTTTTTGCTTTAAAGTTGTTCAAAATTTTAGAAATATCATCTCTACCTTTAATCATATTCTACATAAGCAGAGGAATCTGAAAATAATCATTAAAAGCTCATTATCTCCTGTCCACACTATAATAACTTGTAATTACGTCCTACTTTTTTCTCATTTTAGCTTACCCAAGACACTATATCAAGGTCTTCTTATAAAATGTAGTTTTTATTACAGTCTTCCCATACTCAAGGACTTCCTTGCTACTATCAGAGCAACTCCAAACTCCTTGGCATCTTAAATCTTCCATCGGATACCCATAATAATATCTTCCTGACTCACTGTCTCATCAGCCACTCCTCTTTATATTTCTGCACATTCTGTGCCTAACAAATTATTTATGTCCAGAGTCTATGAGAAATGGTGGAGAGAGACATGCCAAAGTGCTCTATGAAATTTCACTCTGTCCTTTCTGAGGCCAGCCAGAGTGCCCATGAATCAGCTGCAAGAGACAGATACGCACACCTGGCCAGGAAGCAGCTATAAATGTGAAAGAAGAAGTAATGGGATCAAAAACACAGGTATGGGCAATCTGATATTATGAGATCAAAAACCCAGAATGGAAAATCTGTTCAGTTGATATGTTAGAAACTCCTGCCAAACACTGAGAGGTCTTAAACCCTGAGTCCCTAAAGAGCTGCCCAGTGCTAAGGATTTTTAGTGGTATTTGAAGGTCTGTTTTGTCAAGGTCAATGAAATGTGCCAAATTAAACGACCTGTCCAGCACACGAATCAGTTTTGGGAATTTTAAGAGCTGAGTTTTTTTCCAGAAACTTTCCAGATTCACCAAAATCATGGTTAGATGTGAATTCTTATTGTTTTACATGAGATCAGACCTTATTAAAGCTAAGAATATAATATAGATAATTTCATCACAGTCTCCTGTGCTACCTTCATGCAGAAAGAAGATGTAACATCAGTCCTATAATTAAGTGGAATAGAAAGTGCATGAAAGTTGATCTGGTTACATATAAGATCTATAATAAGACTGTGTCTCTTTCATCCCCATTTTCAACAATCCCCAGCACTGAGAATAGCGGACACCTTAGAGTCTTTCTTTCAATTCTTTCAGTCATTTATGACTGCTTAGTGAATGACCTGGGTGTCAGAAGTATTCTACCAAATGCATCTCAGGTTCTCAACTATCTACAGCATTTCCTATGGCCCGACACATCCCTTTCTAAGAGTCAAATGAGCAATATTCTAGAGAGGATATGAATCTTTTACTCACAAAAGTCCTGGTTTTGAATGGGAAAGGATGTATTCTTTATAAGGAATGCTGATATAATGTGCGCCAAGACAAGCTAAAAATACATACCATCATGCAGTTTTCAGACTGTTATAACTATGTTCAGTTCAGTCAGTTCAGTCGCTCAGTCATGCCTGACTCTTTGTGACTCCATGGACCGCAGCACGCCAGGCCTCCCTGTCCATCACCAACTCCCAGAGTCCACCCAAACCCATGTCCATTGAGTCAGTGATGCCATCCAACCAGTTCATTTGCTAATGTGTAGTTTTCTTTTAAGATAGAATTGAATTTTTCTTTCTTTTGGAAATATCAAAAAAGCAACATTAACAATGTCAAATACATGAAAAAGTCTATGTAACTTTTATTTAGTATTATTATTGCTCTTTCCTAATATAAAATTTTATATAAAAGAGCTGTTCTTTCACCAAGTGAAAAAATAAAAAATTTCTAACAATGGTACCTTTTAGAAAACTCAAGTGAGGTAAATTTGGCAAATAAGACATCTACTACAAGGCAATCATACTAAAATCTCATAAGCATCAATGTATAACTAATATAATTGTGGTCTAAGAAAAATTCTATTAAGCATGGTATTAACATTTTTCTCCACTGTTTTCCTATTCTTAATATGGGTCACTGATCAGCTCCTTCAGAAAGCATTTGTTATAAAATACTTTATAAAAATTAAGTTGACATTCTAGTCAAAACAATGGGTTAAACAGTCCCCCTTTCTTCTACATACACACACGGGACATATTTAATTACAGAAAATGGAAACCATCTAATGCTGCCAGAGTCCTACTATCACTAGGCTTACAGGCTTATATTACAGTGTGTATTGTCTCATTGACTCCTCACAAAGAGGGGATATAAATATTAATATTTCTATTTTTACAGAGGAGGAAAATGAGTCTCATACATAAGGTGATTTTTCCAAAGATCAGTCAACTAGGAAGGTGGAATCCGGATATGAATTCAAGTGCTTTGCTTCTACAAGCTATTTATTTACACACCATGACTCTACTTTTTTAGAGCTTTGTTCTTTTTATGTTTGTTTCTCCAGGAGCTTTGTTCTTGAAACAACATTTCAGCAAATCAGGAGAGCCTCACATTTTCCTCAAATTAGTTCTGGCACAGAAACACCACACACACGCACGTGTGCACACATGCTCACGCACATACACAGATATGCAAAGGGTTAAAGCTAAGGCGTTTCATCATTTGTGGTGGACTCTTGTGCATGGACGATGCACCCCACTGAGAAGACATGAGAAAGAGGCTAGACGGTTGCGGTGGTTACAAACATATTTTAGAGTCAAAAGCTTGATTCCTCCACTTCAGCGCTGTGTGACTTCGAGCAAATTGTAGCTTCTCTACATCTCAGATTCCTCACCTATAAAATGGGTCGAAGGATACTGCCTGCTTCATACAGCCGTTACATAGGGCCCTTGGCTCAGAGCCGGGCAAGGAGCAGAGGCGCAGGTAAACCACGCTGTCCTTGGGCTCAAAGGGAATGAGCAGAAGACCTGTTTCCTGGTCACCAGGACTGCTGTCCAATTTTCGGAGGCGAGTTTCACACCAGCTGTGGGGTGTTTTGCAAAGTGGACTTTGCAGCTTTTTACAATGAGAAGCAATTAAGTCACCTGCTGAGCTGTCATATATGGGCTATTGAGAGGACTGTAGGGTTGGAGAAGCTAAGTTGCCCAAGTTCAAAAAGCAAGTTCCTCAGCTGAGCTACATAATGGGAAAAAAGGTCACCTTTGACTGATTTTTGCTCTTGGCTATCAAAGGTGGACAGTCTTTCACAGCATATTCCCCACGTGCTCTAACAGCCCCCTGATGGACACTTTTGATAGAACGTTGGAAAGAAATGTTAAAGAAGTGAAATGTCTAAGCTAAGCTTTCTCTGTGCGAGAAACTATCTTCTACTGTAACTACCTCTAGCTCCACCATGGTGCACTCTTGAAAAGGACCCCTTACAAAGCCAAAGATACAAACAGAGAACAAAAATCCATGCTACAACTCTCCTCTAAAATGCTTTAGATTTATTTGGAAAGTTCTACAAACATTCAGAGACTCAGCTGGAAGATTATTCAAGAAAAGAAGCTCAGAGTCCAACTGAACATTGATGAATACACTTCCATCTAGCACTGTTCAAACAAACAATAATTCAGTTACTAAATTTACCTCCTAAAAGATTTCAAAATCATAGAACTTGGAGGTTAAATAATGTGCCAGCAGTACTGAATGTGCATAATCTCCATAAACTAAAAGCAATGTCTGTGTGAAGTCATAATAACCACATGAGATGAAAAATAAAAGCCTCAATCAATACGAGTACTGCTTGGTAGGGATAAGGCAAAATAACTTGTCGGATCATACTGTTTTTCTGATTTTGGTGAATCAAACAGTTGCTTTCTTATCATACAGGAAAAACGTAAGAGGTAAAGTTCAGTATTATAGATCCATTCGGATGTATATGAAATTGACGATTATGCAGAGTGGATGAGGAGTAAGTCTAGCAACTATAAAGTGATCCAACTTGAACATTGATGGTAATGCTAAAATTTAATTTAATCTTATTCAAAGAGAAATGCATATAAGTAATAAAAGAAGAAAATATGCCTCTGCACTTGCCAGTTAACTAGAAAACTCTGTGTCATAATTAGCCTTTTCAAGCACATATCAAGACCTAATATTTTGCATGATGTATCTCTTCATTTAGAAAGATGGCACTTTCAAACCACTATCAGTGGATAATACAGTTGGAATGACTGTTTTGAAGTAGTGATCACTTTCCGTGCTGCAGGAAAGCAGTGTGATGCAGTACTGTGTAAATCAGACCATTGTTCTCAATTCCTTTTTCCTTTCATACTATAAAATTATCAATCTATTCCTTTAGCTGTGTCATTTTACAGTTCTTCCCTCTCTGGGGATGCTTCCTCACTCCCACTGACATTGGGCGTGGCCACCTGACTCTCTTTGAAGTGTCTGTGGAGTGACAGAGCAGAGGAGAGTGCACAGCGGCCCCTCCACATCCCCAGGCCCCACATCCCTAGATTCCGCCTCGGGTCCAGCACTATGTTCACAGCATGCGATTGGTTGAATCAACAGATGCAGACTCTGTAGATACAGAGGGCTGACTAAGGGACTTGAACAACCTCAGAATTTGCATCCGTAGGGGGTCCTGAAACCAATTCCTCCCCCTCCCAGGGGATTACCAGGGATGACTACGTGTGGTCACCTGGGCACCCCTGATGTTGTGATGAAAGTACACCCTTAACACAACAAAAATGAGATACATGAGCAGACTTGAACCCAACTCACAGCTGGAGTTAATCCTGCTGACCTATACAGCCTGAAACAGAGCTGACCCAGCAGGCCCCCAGGTGCAGAGATGAAGACAGTAAGGATGGGTAATTGAAAGCTTCTGAATGCTGGGATGGTTAGCATTATTGAAACAATAGCTGTCTTAAATGTTTAGAATGTGGATTCCAAAGTCAGAGAGGTCTCGATAGGAACACTTATTCTGAAGCTTAACTGTGCAACTGTGCAAACTTCTTAATCTACCTGACTCTTAGTTCCCTCATTTTGTAAATCTAAGTGTAACGATGTCAACCTACTAGCATTGCTGTAAAGATTAAATAGCACAGTGTATGTAAAACAAACTGGCTAGGCCCAAGAAGTTCCTCTGTAAATAGCTCCTGTCATCATCATCATCACTGTTATAATCAAGGCATTTCTCCTATAATAGCTGAGGCCTCACTGAGTCAATGGTAGCTTGTATCATGAAAGAACTCTTGTGAAACATTCATAGTAGGGTCTTACACAAAGTAGAACCTCTTCAACATCTCTTTTCTAATAACTCTTTCCCAACCAGCACATACAGAAATGGGACTCATGATTTTTATTTCAGAAGCTCCATTTGCTAAATAACCAAGGTGACCAAAAATAAAGCATCTTTTTGCACAATGAGATGTAAACTCGCTAGTCGATCCCAGACTGAGGCCATAATCAAATCACTTAGAGAGTAACAACTAATATTTCTCTGGTTTTCAAACCCATTTGCCATTTTTCAGCCAGCAGTCTGCATAGTCACACACACACACCGTAAGTACGGCTATGAGTCTGCAGTGGGAATCTCACTCAAGCCTGAGGATGTACTGCTATAGTCTGTGAGGACTGACTACTAAAACAAAGTGCCAGAAAATGAGAGACTTAAATAATAAACGATTATTCCTCACAGTTCTGGAGGCTGGAAGTCTGAGATCAGGGTGCTCTCACGCTTGAGCTCTTGTTGAAGGCAGTCTTCCGGTTTTGTAGACGGCCATTTTCTAATTGCTCCTCTCATGGTGGAGAGAGAGGGGGGGAGTTACTCTGTCTCAAAGAACACTAATCCCACTCACGAGGGCCCCACCCTCCCAAACCTAAGTATCTCCCAAAGACCGCACCTCGCGGGGGGTTAGGACACCATACACGAACCTGCGGCAGACACGGACGTTCCGTCCGTAACGTCCGCCCTGTGACTGGGCGCCGCCATCTTTTCCAGACTTGGCTACCGCTTCCGGGGCACCGCAGTCCTCGAGGCCCCTGCACGTGACACTGGGGGCCCTTCCTGCACGGCCTTTGCCAGCTGATGGCCAAAGCGAGTCAGTGTTCTAGACCGACACGGGGAGAAATGGATCCCTTTTCTCACCCACAACAATCTGCCAGAAGTGAACCAATGCAATCATCTCTTCTGCCCTAATAACTTACAGAGATTTTAGAGAAAATAATCCTTTCACTTTTTATGCACAGCCCTCATGCTCATAATATCCAAAAACGAGCCTGCCCTGGAAGGAAGGAAGAAGCTGGACTTGAAACAAATCTGAGAGATGGGCACCATTCTGTGGCAGAATCACCACTCTGGGGCAACTGACCCAGTCCTGCTACTGGGTTAATTCTGTGCTTTGCTATTGGGTCACGTTTGTTTTCTTTGCCTTTCCTGTTAATGTGGATTATTCTCTAGGAGGTCCTTCAGTCTGTCTTTCAAATTTTATCTTTCCACACACCTAGTCTGATCTACTCACACAAATTCAGGCTTATAATGATATTGCCTTGAGCCTCCTGCTGTAAATAAACTGCCATTTATTTGGTACAAAACAGAATGAATAAATGATGAGGAAAAAGCTCATGAATGTGGGTACGTTATCACACTCAGACATTCAGCATTATTCTGTTTTTAACCTCTTGGTTATCTAATAAGCAGCTCAAACACAGCACATCGAAAAATGAACTCTTGATTCTTCAGCCCACGCCCAACCCAAGAACCTAAACGCCACCTTTGGCTCTGCTGCTTCTCACATTTCACATGCAATCCAAGAGCAAATCCCTTTGACTCTACATACAAAATAAATTTAGAATCCAGTGACAATTCATCGTTTCCATCACAGCGATGCTGACTCAGGTCTCTCATCATCTCTCACCTGGGCAGTTATAAAAAACCCTCAAGTGCTCACTGCTTCCACAGGAGACCATCAATTGTCTATTCTTAGTAAAGAAGCCTGTGTGATCCTCTAAAAATATAAATCAGAAAATATCTTTGCTCTGGTCTTAGCCATTTACTGCTTCCCATCTCACTCACAATAAAAGCTAGGATCTGCTCCCTTCACTTCATGGCAAATAGAAGGGGAAAAAGTGGAAGCGGTGACATATTTTACTTTCTCGGGCTCCAAAATCACTGCAGATGGTGACTGCAGCCATGAAATTAAAAGACACTTGCTCCTTGGAAGAAAAACTATGACCAACCTAGACAGTATATTAAAAAGCAGAGACATTACTTTGTCGACAAAGGTGGTGGTTTGGTGGTTTTAGTCACTGAGTCGTGTCCGACTTTTGTGACCCCATGGACTGCAACCTGCCAGGCTCCCCTGTCCATGGGATTCTCTGGGCAAGAATACTGGAGTGGGTTGCCATTTCCTTCTCCAGGGGATCTTCCTGACCCAGGGATTGAACCCGGGTCTTCTGTGTTGCAGACATATTCTTTACCAACTGAGCTACAGGGAAGTCCTGTACCTTCCCTGTCGACAAAGGTCCATCTAGTCAAAGTTACGATTTTTCCAGTAGTCCTGTATGGATGTGAGATTTAGACCATAAAGAAGGCTGAGTGCCGAAGAATTGATGCTTTTGAACTGTGGTGTTGGAGAAGACTCTTGAGAGTCCCTTTTACAGCAAGCAGATCCAACCAGTCCATCCTAAAGGAAATCAGTCCTGAATACTCATTGGAAGGGCTGATGCTGAAGCTGAAACTCCAATACTTTGGCCACCTGATGTGAAGAGCAGACTCATTGGAAAAGACCCTAATGCTGGGAAAGATTGAAGGCAGGAGGAGAAGGGGGTGGCAGAGGATGAGATGGTTAGATGGCATCACCTACTCAACAGACTTGAGTCTGAGCAAGCTCCAGGAGGTATTGAAGGATGGGGAAGCCTAACGAGCTGCAGTCCATGGGGTCACAAAGAGTAAGACATGACTGAGCAGCTGAGCAAGAACAACGAGAGTTCTTACAATACCTGTAAGACCCTACATCACCCGACACCCTGGTTCTACCCTTGCTCACCCTGTTCCAGCTCACCGACCTCCTTGCTGTTTCTCCGCTATCCCAGATCAGTTTCCATCTTAGCACCCTGGCTCTGCTGATCCCTCCGCCTGGAATGCTCTTCCTCCAAGCGGACTCTTGGGTGACTAATTCCAGCCACTTCCCTCAGATCTCATTTTCTCAGCAGACCCATCCTAGCGCTACTGACTCCTCTCTCCCCACTCCACCTTGACCACCTTCTCCCATTCCCTCTACCCTGATGTATTCCTTCCGTTTTCCCAAACATATCAGCACCTATCATAGTAAATATTTATCCATTCGTTGTTTAGTTGTCTTTTGTCTATTCCCCCTCCCTCATGTAAGCTGCATGAGGAGGGGTGCTTTTCTCTGTTTTTTTAATCAAACAGTGCTAGATCTATAAAGGAACACATATTAAAAGGAAGAAAAACAAAATTATTTCATAACATAATGTTTATTTATATCAAATAGTACTTGCCCATCCTATGGTATAGCCCAGGGAACTATATTCAGTTATCTTGTGATGAACCATATGGAAAAGAATTTGAAAAAGTGTGTGTGTGTATATATATATATAACAGAATCACTTTTCTGTACAGTAGAAATTAACACAGCATTGAAAATCTACTATATTCAATAAAATACATTTTAAAAAATAGTACTTGTCTCATCTGAGCAGAGGACCAAAGAGAGTTGTCAAATTTTATGAAACATGTTTTCTTCTTCAATTCTAGTTATTTTTCCAAGTTGTCTGTATACACACCATTCTCTTGCACAAAAATACATCATAATTATTTCCTCTATTTAAATGTCTTACACATGCAAGCTTCACATTTGTTGATGGCCTATCTAGTCTCCTAGGACCCAAGAGATGTAAACTGATAAGCAAATATAAATTAGTCTGAATAGCGACATCATGATATAATTTTTAGTAATGGGAAAATATCAAACACTGCTGATGTAAAAATGATATGGATAACAAATGCGATAGAGAGAAAGAGGAAGGCACTTTGGAACAAGTAAGATGAAAGTTATGTATCAGCTTCATAAACATGCTTTACTTACACTCACTCTAACCTGACAAAGATCCCACAAAAAAAGAAAACTACAGGCCAATATCACTGATGAACATAGATGCAAAAATCCTTAACAAAATTCTAGCAATCAGAATCCAACAACACATTAAAAAGATCATACACCATGACCAAGTGGGCTTTATCCCAGGGATGCAAGGATTCTTCAATATCCGCAAATCAATGTAATACTCCACATTAACAAATTGAAAAATAAAAACCATATGATTATCTCAATAGATGCAGAGAAAGCCTTTGACAAAATTCAACATCCATTTATGATAAAAAAAAAAAAAACTCTCCAGAAAGCAGGAATAGAAGGAACATACCTCAACATAATAAAAGCTATATATGACAAACCCACAGCAAACATTATCCTCAATGGTGAAAAATTGAAAGCATTTCCTCTAAAGTCAGGAACAAGACAAGGGTGCCCACTTTCACCATTACTATTCAACATAGTTTTGGAAGTTTTGGCCACAGCAATCAGAGCAGAAAAAGAAATAAAAGGAATCCAAATTGGAAAAGAAGAAGTAAAACTCTCACTATTTGCAGATGACATGATCCTCTACATAGAAAACCCTAAAGATTCCACCAGAAAATTACTAGAAATAATCAATGACTATAGTAAAGTTGCAGGATATAAAATCAACACACAGAAATCCCTTGCATTCCTATACACTAATAATGAGAAAACAGAAAGAGAAATTAAGGAAACAATTCCATTCACCATTGCAACGGAAAGAATAAAATACTTAGGAATATATCTACCTAAAGAAACTAAAGACCTATATATAGAAAACTATAAAACACTGGTGAAAGAAATCAAAAAGGACACTAATAGATGGAGAAATATACCATGTTCATGGATTGGAAGAATCAATATAGTGAAAATGAGTATACTACCCAAAGCAATTTATAGATTCAATGCAATCCCTATCAAGCTACCAACAGTATTCTTCACAGAGCTAGAACAAATAATTTCACAATTTGTATGGAAATACAAAAAACCTCAAATAGCCAAAGCGATCTTGAGAAAGAAGAATGGAACTGGAGGAATCAACCTACCTGACTTCAGGCTCTACTACAAAGCCACAGTTATCAAGACAGTATGGTACTGGCACAAAGATAGAAATATTGATCAATGGAATAAAATAGAAAGCCCAGAGATAAATCCACGCACATATGGACACCTTATCTTTGACAAAGGAGGCAAGAATATACAATGGATTAAAGACAATCTCTTTAACAAGTGGTGCTGGGAAATCTGGTCAACCACTTGTAAAAGAATGAAACTAGACCACTTTCTAACACCATACACAAAAATAAACTCAAAATGGATTAAAGATCTCAACGTAAGACCAGAAACTATAAAACTCCTAGAGGAGAACATAGGCAAAACACTCTCCGACATACATCACAGCAGGATCCCCTATGACCCACCTCCCAGAATATTGGAAATAAAAGCAAAAATAAACAAATGGGACCTAATTAACCTTAAAAGCTTCTGCACATCAAAGGAAACTATTAGCAAGGTGAAAAGACAGCCTTCAGAATGGGAGAAAATAATAGCAAATGAAGCAACCGACAAACAACTAATCTCAAAAATATACAAGCAACTCCTACAGCTCAACTCCAGAAAAATAAACAACCCAATCAAAAAATGGGCCAAAGAACTAAATAGACATTTCTCCAAAGAAGACATACAGATGGCTAACAAACACATGAAAAGATGCTCAACATCACTCATTATCAGAGAAATGCAAATCAAAACCACTATGAGGTACCATTTCACACCAGTCAGAATGGCTGCGATCCAAAAGTCTACAAATAATAAATGCTGGAGAGGGTGTGGAGAAAAGGGAACCCTCTTACACTGTTGGTGGGAATGCAAACTAGTACAGCCACTATGGAGAACAGTGTGGAGATTCCTTAAAAAACTGGAAATAGAACTGCCTTATGATCCAGCAATCCCACTGCTGGGCATACACACTGAGGAAACCAGAAGGGAAAGAGACACGTGTACCCCAATGTTCATCGCAGCACTGTTTATAATAGCCAGGACATGGAAGCAACCTAGATGTCCATCAGCAGATGAATGGATAAGAAAGCAGTGGTACATATACACAATGGAGTATTACTCAGCCATTAAAAAGAATACATTTGAATCAGTTCTAATGAGGTGGATGAAACTGGAGCCTATTATACAGAGTGAAGTAAGCCAGAAGGAAAAACATAAATACAGTATATTAACGCATATATATGGAATTTAGAAAGATGGTAACAATAACCCGGTGTACGAGACAGCAAAAGAGACACTGATGTATAGAACAGTCTTATGGACTCTGTGGGAGAGGGAGAGGGTGGGAAGATTTGGGAGAATAGCATTGAAACATGTAAAATATCATGTAAGAAACGAGTTGCCAGTCCAGGTTCCATGCACGATACTGGATGCTTGGGGCTAGTGCACTGGGACGACCCAGAGGGATGGTATGGGGAGGGAGGAGGGAGGAGGGTTCAGGATGGGGAACACATGTATACCTGTGGCGGATTCATTTTGATATTTGGCAAAACTAATACAATTATGTAAAGTTTAAAAATAAAATAAAATTAGAAAAAAATAAATAAATAAAACCGTCTGCTTCTTCAGGCTCACACACAGACCTCAAGTATAACAAGTTAAAAACAAAAGCTTCTCCTCTCATTCCCCAAACTTTCTCTTTCCTTAAGAAGAAAAATAGCACCAACATTTACCCTGTTATTCCCTCACCTTCAACACCTACATAATACCAATAACCAAGCTCTGTCAATTCTATTCCATAATGTTTCTCAAAACCACCATTCCATTTCTCGCCTACACCACAGGAGCATACTCCTAAGTTGATATCCACCCCACGGCTTGCATCTCTCAAGTCTAGCCTCCAAAGAACATCTGATCTTACCATTTCATTGCTGGGAATATTCTGGTCCCCCTAGCCTTTACAGTCAAGTTTTAAAAATCTTAATTTGTCTGACTCAAAACTCTTTGGTATCTTAATATTGCCTTCCTCTTGAGAGTCAATTAAAGAAAATATTCTATGCCTGAGTGCAAAGTACACAGCAGAATATTTAAGAGGGATGATTTGGGTTACGTCTCCTCAGAAGCAAACCATAAGAAGATTTGAGATGATCTGAGATAAACAGAAGCTCTCATACCTTGGCCACCTGATGGGAGAGGACTCACTAGAAAAGACCTTGCGGGAAAGACTGAAGGCAAGGGAGAAGGAGGCGCAGAGGGTGAGATGGTTGGATGGCATCACCAGCTCAATGGACACGGGTCTGACCAAACTCTGAGAGAGTGTGGTGGACAGAGGAGCCTGGTGTGCTGCAGTCCACGGGGTTGCAAAGAGCTGGACGTGACTTAGCAACTGAACAGCAATAACAATGAGAAAAGAGGAAGATAAGGGAAGGAGAGAGGAGGAGGTGGGGAGCAGGGAAGAAAGGAAGAAAGGGAGGGGGAAGGGAGGCTGGGGGGAGGGAGGAAGAGGTGGGGAAGGCTACCTCAGTATCAACCTTTACAGACGCATGTGCTCAGTCCCTTCAGTGGTGTCTGACTCTGCAATGATGTGGACTATAGCCCTCCAGGCTCCTCTGTCCATGGGACTCTCCAGGGAAGAACACTGGGGCAGGTTGCCATTCCCTCCTCCAGGGAAGCTTCAACCCAGGGATCGAACCCATGTCTCCTGCATTGCAAGTGGATTCTTTACCACTCAGCCACTAGGGAAGCCCACCTTTATAGATAAGGAGTCAGTAATGTTTCATATGAAAGTATAATATTTCTATTGTAAGTAACAAATAACTTTTAAAACTTTATTTGCATCATAAGTGAATACCCAAATGGAAAAAATTTCTCACTGGAAGAATTGTTTTCAATTTTTCATATTACATGCTTGCAGTAATCTCCTAGTTACATAAGGGAATAATAAGCCTGGCGGATATGATACACTGCTTATTAAGGAAGAAGCATCTATTTCTAATTTCAAGTTAAAATTAGATGACAGGTAAAAATGATGTTGTTGCTCTCCTTGTTTATTTAATTTTGGGGATTCATAATTACTGCATTGCTCTATTTCACCTAATCGGATGACAATTACACAGTTTTCTGATTTGAAAAGTGTTTTCGCATGCTTCATCTTTCACCTTCATGAACACCCTGTTCTCTGGACAGGGAGTGTCTAGTTACTGAGTCGAAGTGACTCGCCCCAATTGCGTTGCTGTCGATAGAGCCAGTTCACTGCTCCTTCTTTCAAGCACACTGACTCTCTGCATCTTTGTAGGAATTGTGGATTCTCATTTATGATTAGATGGTTTGGTTTTGCAGCTGCAAGAAGCCCTTCTGATCATTTATATTCATAGAAATATCAAATATTACAGCAAGGTACCTTATATCAACTCATCTCTCCCTTCAAAGAGCAGACGAGACAATAAGACACAGGAGAGGTAGGGAGCTGCACTGACTACAACCCTTTAGTTCACTGACAGGGCAACAAGTACAGCACAGAAACCCGCTGTCTGTTATCACCTATAAGGACAAAGATGAGCCTGATTTATATCAACAGTAAAGTGACTTTGCTTTCTCATTTTCTTTTCAAATCTGGTGGCAAAAGTAAATAAAATTATAAGGAAGTTTTTGGAATTTCTATTCCTACCAACTTTTAAAATTTGAAAATACTTACCATAAGAAAGTCTTCTGCTGCCTTTTTATCTCACTCTCCTTTTCTTTCTGCTGTAAATAACCTGGTGATATAGAGTTAAAACTACTGGCATCTTAAAAGTGACTTCCAGGTCTTTAATCTTGCTGTTTCTGTTATCTTCCCATCTGTTTTCTTTGAACTATAAAAGCTCTGTCTCTGCCTTTAGCTATTTCTTTAAAAAAAATCTACATCTCAAAATTTTTGCTCTTCTCCTCTTCAATCAGAGGCAGGCAGGATGATGTTTCATGCGATAAGGCTACCAGCAGGGAGTTGAATGTATCTTCAACCTGAGCCCTTCTCAGCCACGGTTTCTTTCATAATTATCCACCAATGGTCAGTTGTGCACTCTTAAGCAATTTTAATGTGCTAAGTCTCTTCAGTCGTATCCGACTCTCTGCAACCCTGTGGACCGTACCCCACCAGGTTCCTCTGCCCGTGGGATTCTCCAGGCAAGAATACTGGAGTGGGCTGCCATGCCCTCCTCCAGGGGATCGTCCTGACCCAGGGATCGAACTGGTGTCTCTTAAGTCTGCTGCACTGGCAGGCAGGTTCTTTACCACTTCAATAACAATGTGCAATTTTAAGAAAAAGTTTATGGACCCTTTTAAAAATAAGTTGGATCACATCCAAGGTTATTTCTGGAACATTGAAACTATAATTTTTTATGATATGCTTTCCTAAATGGGAGATAAAAGGATGGTACACATTTAGAGGTAGGAATTTCAAAATTATGTTTACACCTTAGGAGTAGGTTTTCGTGACTGCTATCTGAGCCATCTACTATGGTAACAAGAAAGGTGGATAAGTATTTTTTAATCTGTGCATCAACTCTTCTTTAATGAAATCCAAGGCGTTTTTGTTTGGGGTGTAGAAATATTTGGCACCAAATATTAAACATTTACTGTATGTCAAAATCTTACCCAGAGCCTTGCAAACTGGGTCTTGTGGAATCCAACTTGTAATTAAGAAAACTGAAGCTGAGTGAAAGCCAGTGACTTGTGAACACTACACAGCTAATAAGCAGTAGAACTGGGAATCAGCTAGAATCATCTCACTCTAAAGCTTATGGTCACTTCACAAAAATAGTAATGCACAGTATCAAGATAAATGTCATCCATCTTTGGGGGCACCCGTCACTGTTCTAGGCTCTCAAACCCTCCCTAAGCGAGACTGACTCGGAGTTAGGTCGGGTGAGCCAGGAACCTAACGTGAAATGCTGAAGGAAAGAAAGAAGGAAGGGAAGGAAAGAGGGAATGAGGGCATGGGAACAGGAGGGGCTGGCGGGGACCCAGAAGAGCAGCAGTCCCTGCCCCACTCCACCCCGGGTGCATTTCAAGTGCAAAATAACTCCACGGGGGCAGCAATTACGGGAGGCAGGTGTGTGCCTCTCTGTAAGTGTGTAGGTGGGAGCCCATCTAACAGGTCAATTTCTCTTACACTTTATCGGCTATAACATGCTGTGCACATCACAGTTCTTTGGGACAAATGCATTTCAAAAGAAAAATTAGTCTTGAACACTGAAACTTGCAACTGTGTATATTTTACCAAATGTCAATCCCTATTTGCTGCCTGATTTGAGTGAGTCTGATTCATTATGCAGTTTCAAGCCTGAGAAAGTTCTTTCAAACAGAAAAAAAAAAAAAGAAAAAATGACTTGTCCCAAATTTTGGACCACATGCAGTTTCCAGAAGTATAATTTAAGTCATTTTCCATCATTCACTTATAATTTTGCTTTCTACTCTCCTGCTTCCAGCTAGGTTACAACCTCCTGGCCATAAGAAAAATTGCCTCAAATCTTACCTTAATTCTCCCATTTTAAGATAATTTCAGATAAGAGCACATACTTGTTTGAGAGTCAGCTGTACTATTCTCCTTTCTCTGACTAGATGTTAGACTGGATTTTTTTATTTCAAATTTCTCTCCAAACTGCATCACTCTTCACTAACGATTAAGTGTAATATTACTTATGATTGTGTAAGAGGATCCTTCTAGATGCAAAATGTCTCAAGACAGGTATTTCTTGTCATGATTGTCAAATTATCTCCTGAGACCTCTTTTAAAATAATATAATGTGGTGCAACAAATTTGAATTTTGTTATTATTTGTACCACAATATTCTAAATGAATGCTACTGGAAGTGAATTTGGAACATATTTTGTGGCCTATATTTGTGCCAATAACAATAACAATAATATTCATTTTGTGCTTATATGTACCAGTGTTTAAAAATAAATCATCTCATTTAAGCATCAGGAAAGACCATTTCATTCTGTACTTCAGATTTCTTCCTCAGGTAAAATTCCAAGATGAGAGATTCCTGGGTCACTAATTGTGGGCAATTTGCAAACTCAAAACACAGTTGTGTCTACAAAGATTATATTAATTTATGCTCCCACCATCGATGCATGAAAACCCCTTTCATACCATATTTTTGTTAGCATTGGGCAGTCTATCATTCTTTTTTCAAAAATTTCTTCATTTGACAAAAAGCAAAAACTGAGACCTCCCTCTTGTTTTAATTTGCATGCTGCTAAGTTCTCTTCTGTTAGTGTCACACTGTTATCTTCGAGGATTTTCTTAATGCTGTGGTTCTCAATTTGAAAGTACTATTGAAATACTAAAACAATTAACCTTCCTCACATTTATTATAAATAGTTGTCCCAATTTAGCTTGACTCTTCACTTTAGTCTTTGTTATTTGGGACCTGCAGCCTTTTATGTTCAAATAATTAAATTTATTTATCTTAGTCTTTATATATTATTCCATTACAAACCATCTCAATAAAACGCAGAGAGTTCATGTCACTGCCCTATGTTTTGACCTGCAGTGGCCCACCCCTCAGTGTAGCATTCAAGATCATGACTTAGTTCTCACATATCTCTTACAGATCATCTTTCCTCATGTTCACCCTTCAAGGCTGTGACCTAATCTTGCCAAATTGCTTTTGTGAAAGCAACCTGCTTTCCTTCCCACAGCTCATTCTTGTCTCTGGTTGTTTTCCCCACTTCTGACGCCCACCATCTGCAGCCGCATCCCTCTCCTGATTAACTCCTCCTGTAACTTCGAGAGTCAGATCCCATGTTCTCTTTCAGGATGCACTTCCCCAAGCCACTCATCCTGTAGACACCGGACGATTTTCTCAAATGTTGCCATAGCATTCCGAGCTCAGTTCCTTCAGAGCATTTATGATGTACTCTTTCCTTCCCAGCTAGAGGCCAGATGCTCTGCGCAGCCCAATAGCTGTGCATTTGCATCTACGTACTATTTGACACATACTTGTGTCAGTCATCATTTTGTTACATGAATTAATGACAAAAACTGATGATGAGGGTACTGGAATATCTGGATATGTTTTATTTATAAATATATATCTAAATGATTTTTATTTCTAATACATGATGTGAAGAGAAATAATTTGGGGGTCTTACCACTTGAAGTAGCAAAGGAAAGGGCAATGGTATGTCAAGAAGTATAAACATGTTTCTGAGGCCAAGAACTACCGAAGCTATGCCACAGCATCTAGCTGGGGTATCTATAAAGAATGATTTATTATGGCCTTGAGGAAGACGTGTATTTTTTTCTTCCTCCTATTATATTTCCCTATTTTACTCAACCTCAAATAACACATAGTAAGTGAAATTTAAATGTTACATCAAGCGATAACATCAGGAAAGAGAGTTTAAAGAAAAAAAATGAAAGAAAAGCTAACAAGAGAAATCTTAGGATGGTTCAATGAAATATCAGGTAAAAGGTAATTTTAAAGGGAATCAGAATGGGTAGAAAACAAGATTCTATTTCATTAGCTACATAAACCATTTTAGTGAGAGCATCACTGATGAGAATTATGAACCTTCCCACAAGCTGCCAAATACAGCTGTCTCTGATGTTGATTTTTCCCAGTCTGCCTCATGAATTTCAGCCTGGTGAAAACACTGATTCACTCTCAAGAGCCCATTCACAAGCCACTAACCTGAAAAACGCAGCGGGTGTGTGTGGCAGGGGAAGGGGCCTGGGCCCTTCATGGTACCAACGTTCAAGGCTAAATAAAGTGCTTTGTCAAAAGTGAAAATTATTGTCCTAAAGAACAAAAGTGTCCTCAACAAAACAAAAATTGATCTCACTTCAGTGAAAAAGGCTATAAATCCATGAAACGTGTTTCTCGATACAGTAAAGCAGAGGTTAATGCAATAACCCTTTAAAGGAGGCATGTCAGCACAGCAAAATATCCAGCACGTGTCACTAAATATCTGTTTATCTCCAGTGACTTTTGTCCAGGTTTAACCTCAGATCTTCCCTTACTTTTTCATTTAACAAAAATGTTGGGTCTTTGGGCTGAGTAACACACTATTAAGGACTTCAATAAAGTAGTTCATGTAACTTCATAAGCCATCAAATCTTTTTAAGGAGCTGATAATTTAATAAAAGTATGAAAAGAAAGCAATGAACAGCTTAACTTTGAAAGCACAGTGAGGGGGAGAATGGTGCACAAGTTCAACGATTTTACTTTGTTTAAACTCGTATGGCAAGATAATTATTTGACTCACATATTAAGAACGTATGTCTATAGTCATGTACAAAGCAAATATTTTCACCAATAAAATTAATAAAACGTCAGGCAGTAAGCTAGCCGGTTTCATCTATCAAACTTGCAAAGACTGAAAAGGCACAGCCATGGTGAGTGAGCGCGCAGGGAAGCCCAAGCTCTCCACTCTGCAGATGAGCAAGAAAATCCCTGTAATTTGTTTCTAAAGTCCTCTGAATATATATATATATATATATATATATATATATATATATATATATATATATGCCTTCAACATTTTTCTAAGTATTTTTTCACCTTTTCTGCCTAAGGAAATACTACCTATTTCATATTGACACTGTTTCTTTCCTTTCAAAAAAATATATTCGTTCACTTGACTGCGTTGGGTCCCAGCGGGGCGACAGAGGGTCTTTGTTCTCCGGGAGGCATGAGGAATCTTGAGCCGCAGCGTGCAGGATCTCGTTTCCTGACCAGGGATCAACTCACATGGGTTCTCCGCATTGGAAGCCTGGAGTCTTGGCCACTGGACCACCAGGGAAGTCCGACACGGTTTCTTTTTGAGTCCTGGAGGTAAAGCAAGGCTTTTTCCCTCTCACGTCACATGCCACCGGACCCAAGAGTGGGTGAGGTGTCCTTACTTTCCCTTGCCATTTCCAACTATTATTCTCAAAATAGGTAAAAAATACACACACGCACCTACACACACCACACCCCCACATACACACCACACACACACACACCCTCAAACATATACACCCATATTATTCAAAGGAAAGACTTTACCATATAACAAAGCTTCTTGGTGATAGCATCTTTTTAAAAAAGTATCAAGAGCAAAGGCATGCTAAATAAATTAATTAAAGAAAGTGGTCAAAAAAGGAAGAGAAAGCACAAATTTGACTTCATAGCACCTTTGCGAGTCTAACCACCCTTCACGTTTGCTGTTTCCACATTTCTACTAGCTGTGTGGCGATCTTACGCACTCTCATCTAATACGGCATCTCTGACTCCTGAAGTAGAGGCAGCAGCTGCAACAGGAAGCACAGTTCACGGAGGGGAGAGTGTCATTACCAGTGACACAGAATCATCATTGCCCCGTCACCATTAGTAAGCCTACCACACTCCTAAACGGGGCAACGTCAGTGAAAAATCGTGACATCAGACTTCCCTACCCATGCCTAATCTAGTTCACAAGCCAACCTAAAGTTGGGAATACTGATTTATTACCATTTCCCAATTTTTTTCCTGAAGGCACACTGTATAATTTGAATAACAGATTTCTGGAGTCAGAGCCTCATTACTGCAATGATTCAGCCCTCTATATATATCATTTATAATACTATTTATGTCCATTTCATAAAAGAGCTGTAACATTTTCTCCATCAATTTCTGCTGCAAATTGCAAATGAGACAAAAGCCTTTCACTTGCATATATATCATAATGTTGCCCATTGATTATAGTAATGTTTTTCAAATTTGATAATCACAACCAGCCATTAAAAGATTACTCCTTTCTATAAACTATAAAGCTTAAAATCATTAAACAGATTGGAAAAGCAATTATTAAAGCTATTTAGCAGAAAGTTTCTCTCAACAGAAATTTTATTATGCCTAATTTATGAGATCTTATACCAGAAGATGGCATAAATTTCCTTTTCTCTCTACGCTCCCCTTGAAGCACAGAAAGGACCCAAAAAATCATCTCATTATTATATTTTCACATGAAACCCAGAAGCTTACTCAAAATTTGTTACACAAAAAACTATCCAACAGTCTCATGAATGCAACTGAAGAGTCCGACCTCATCTTTCACAATGACTGCAAGAATGTGGATTTACCCAAGGGGGTCCATCGTGAGCATGAAATTAACTATTATTTGGCTATTGACCTTGAATGGAATTCAATGATCTAGTTACAGGCAAAATCACCTCTGCACATGTTATTCATCATCATATATCACTGTACTTAAGAACATGGATACCAGTACTGAGCTTGCAGACAAGTCAATGCCTAAAGCCTTTAAGTCAAACTCATGTTTCCTCCCTGGCTTTAAGTTTTCCCCTTGGATGGATGAGGGTAGTAATCTTGCCCATCTCAAAGGATTATTGCACTGGTGAATGACCGATGCACAGTGCCCGGCATACAGGAAGCTGTTGCTGTTTAGCTGCTAAGTCGTGTCTGATACTATTGTGACCCCATGGACTGTAGCCCACCAGGCTCTTCTGGCCATGGGATTTCCCCAGGGAAGAATGCTGGAGTGGGTCGCCATTCCCTTCTCCAGGGGATCTTCGGAACCCAGGAACTGAATCCACATCTCCTGCTTTGGAAGGTGGATTCTTTACCCCTGACCCACAGGGGAGCCCTAGGAAGTACACAGTGGGCAATTATTATCATGGAAATTTTTCTCTCACCACACACTGGATCTGCAGTTCAGTTAGTGGGCAGTTAGAAGGATTTTATTTGGGAAATAGAGTGACAGCAACAAGGTAGCAGAAGAGCACTTTTTAGCCCTCTCTCCCCACCGAGAGGAACACAGATTTTGACAAAACACTTACAGATAAGAGTACCTTTGTGAGAGCTTGGAAGTACAGTGGAAAGGTCCTTGCACCCCACTGAAGCAAAAAATCTGAGAACAGATATATCAAAGAGGATAAGAGAAAGTTTCACTTTATCCATAGGAGCCTTTGCCAAGATGGTACAGTTCAGGGCTAAGAGAGGCCTCTCAGCCCATGATTTCTGCCATGAAGAAAGTGACAGCATCGTAAATGACCACCTTCACAGCCGCAAGGACACTGCCAGGAGGCCTCTGCTTCCCCAACCAGCAGGCTGAAGTGACCAGCATGGCTGATTAAACTGTTGTTAAGTTATTGCCAGATTACATTTGGATGTTTTACCTATATTTTATAAAACCACAAAGACGCCACCAAAAAAACTGTTAGAACTTTGAACAAATTCAGTAAAGTTATACACAAAATCAACATCCAAAACAGCACTTCCACACACCAAAATGAACGATGCTGGTGGCTTCCAAGTCACAGGTGCTGGAGGGAATGGGAAGATGCTGGTCACCAGATACAAAATCTCAACTGTACGGGGCAAATAATTCTGGTAATCTAATGTGCAGCGTGGCGACTGTGGTTAACGACACTGCATTACACACTTGACATTTGCTAAGAGGCTGGACCTTGGACGTTCTCAAAAAAATGTAACGATAATGGTACCTATGTGAGGCGATGGATATGTTAATTAGCTCAACTGTGGTAATCATTTCACAGTCTGGGCTTCCCTGATAGCTCAGTTGGTAAAGATCCGCCTGCAATGCAGGAGACCCCAGTTTGATTCTCCGGGTTGGGAACATTCACTGGAGAAGGGATAAGCTACCCACTCCAGTATTCTTGGGCTTCCCTTGTGGCTCAGCTGGTAAGGAAAATGCCTGCAGTGCGGGAGACATGGGTTTGATCCCTGGATTGGGAAGATCTCCTGGAAAAGGGAAAGGCTACCCACTCCAGTATTCTGGCCTGGAGAACTCCAAGGACTGTATAGTCCATGGGGTCTCAAAGAGTCGAACATGACTGAGTGACTTTCACTTTCACTTTTCACAATCTATACATATATTAAACCATCACTTTGTACATCCATATATATACTTTTTATTTATCAAATATACCTCAATAAAGATTAGGGGGAGAAATAGTATGTAAATAAGTTTTTTGAATCAGTAAAAAGACTGAGCTAAAAATGGAAAAAAGCAAAAGATTCTATGAAGCACCTCTAAAATAATAGTATGCTCAAATGACCAATAAAAATTTTTATTAAGATGCATGTAATGCATTTCTTACAGAAATAAATATGATGAAGCATGCACCAAAAGAGAATATTTCAAAATTTCATAGCTAAATATTTTATTTTCCTTCATCCCCAAAGAAACAAATAAAATAAAAAGGAAATTAATTTGCACATTTTCTGAAGGCTTCTAAATGTTCAATAAATCTAGCAGGCAAAGGCATATAGGTGTAGGCAAATCAGATTTACTGATTCTCCCCTTGTACTCAACGTTATTCACTCACTTCTCAGGTTACATAGGAACTGGAGTACTCAAAGCACGTAAGCTTTATAAACATTATTATTTTGATAAGTAATTTTTATCCATAACGTTTTATTATTTCTATAGAACACTGAGTTAGGTCTCATATATGGCAACTTAAATTGAGACTGCCATCAAGAAATCTAAAATTAAGAAGCAAGACAGACTACCATATAAAAGAACAAATAAGCCCATAGGTTAAGACGTGTACATGTCTTATGGATACTAGTACCAAAATTAGCAGAAATGTAAAAATAATAACAGTATTTTACAGTTAGCACTTCTCTAATATACATGTTAAATGCTTCTCAGACTAATACTCTGAAATAAGACTTTATTCCCATTTCATAGGTAAAGAGACTGACACCAATCCTGACTGGTATGTATTCATTTTCTACTCATGGCACTCACTGAGCATTTCTGAACTTTCCTTCATTCTCCTTGGTGTGTGTGGGTGTGTGTGTGTGGGTGTGTGGGTGTGTGTGTGTGTGTGTGGTTTCTTAAAATTTTAATTATTTTTTAATTGAAGGATAATTGCTCTACAGAATTGTGTTGGTTTCTCCCAAACATCAAGATGAATCAGCCACAGGTATACATGTCCCCTCCCTGTGAACCTCCCTCCCACCTCCCTCCCCATCCCACCCTCTAGGTTGATACAGAGCTCTGGGTTTGAGTTCCCGGAGTCATATAGCAAATTCCCGTTGGCTATCTATTTTACACATGGTAATATATATTTCCATGTTACTCTCCATACATCCCACCCTCTCCTTCCTCCCATCCTCCCTTAGTTTTAATAAAATCTCTCAAAGCTTAGCAAGGTACATGGCACTCAAGCTAGAGACTACATTTCCATCTGAGTAAGCTCTGACCACCAGGCAGTGAGTGGAACTGAGCTGTACAACCTTCAGATTCCATAATTAAGGTCCCTTTCCTTCCTACTCCCCTCTCTCTTTCTGCGGGCTGAAAGGCGGATGTGATGCTGACTTCAGCCTCCGGAGGAGGACAGCACCGCAGGAGATAGTAGAGCACTGGGATGGAAGGATCTCGGCCTGGGAGGAACTCCCGAAGCAGAGCTGCCCCCCTTCCCTACACCCTGCACTCACAGGTCTGTGTGGTTGCCTAAGAGACACACAAACCCCTCTCCTGTGTTATCTGAGCCCTGTACCTGAGGTCTTGTTCTCTCCTCTCTGTCTCATCTCCATTTCTCTTTACATTATTTCAGCCATAACCTTACCAATCCATCACTGAAGGAGCTAGAGATCACCTGGCTAGAGATGCAGCAAGAAGTTGGTCCTTAATCCGAACCCCTGAGTCTACACCCTTCACGTTTACCTTAGGGAAACAGACTCCTGGCACAACAAACAAGCATGGCTGCAGAGAAACGTGTTATAGTGATTTTCTGGATCTTCTTGACTTCACATCCTGTGGAACAGAGGATGTTAAAAGTAATATGTGCTTCTTTCTCCGTCTATTTCACCAGAGTCACTTCTTAAAAAATAGAGTAAGCATAATGGTGAGTCTCCTCCATTTCCTACAGAAACGGCCACGTCTGTTAAACACAAGGAGCTTGCTGTCTCCGCAGCAAACCCAGCTGTTTCCGCACCAGAAGGCAAGCGCGCTGCGGGGGCGCCGGTCTCGCGTTCTGGCACATTCTCCCGATACAGCTCTGAGCCTGAGTCAGGGCCGCTTCCCTTTCTTCACTGTTCACTACTGCACCCATCTCGGCACGAATCTTAACTTTGCCACAACAAGCCCACCATGCGTTTTTATGCCTCTGTTCTCTTCCCTCATTATACTGCTTTTTGCTGATTTATTTGTCGCCCTCTGGTAAAAAGAAACACAATTTACTTTTAAAAATACGTACACGGATAAAACTATACACACATACACACAAGTTCAAAAACAAAGCCAAATATATATCCAACTATGTCTGATAAAGTAAGGCTGTACCAATGTTAACATGTAATAGAATGGTCTCAATATTTAAATACAACACAGCAAATAATGTCCAATACAAACATGCTGGAGTGATTTTACTAAACGTCATGTACCTGCTTTCCTTGTTACCAGATCAATCCAGTGTAGAACACATGTGGAATACCTGCTGATCTGACCCACTACTGATCTTATTTCTTTTGTTTTTAATGAAAGACATGGTTGAAAACCCTAATTTATACAAACAAGTCATTGTGAATTGTATTAAGGACAGTACCTTCTAGATAACAAGAGAATTCTTAAAGTTAATTGAAATTAATAGTAAAATTAAATTCTGTGATCATCCTTCAGTGTAAATGAAGAACTACACTATAATATGTCATTTATGTCTTTAGACACTAGGTTTAACTCAATTATTTGTTCAGGACTTTGAAAATCAAGTACATCTTTTATTTAAATGTTTCTCTTAATCTTTCAGATATCTCTTTTGGAAGTAACAATTAAAAATTTGGGATAGAAAAGTGAAATGTAATACTGTATCTAATTTTACTTTTTTCAAATTGTCATTAAAAGTTACAATGCTGAGAAAAAAATAGCTGTGGCCATTACTTGTAAATCTCACTGTAACAAGAATTTTTTATCTCAGATATATCTGATTTGTTGAACTATGTCATGTAATTTCAAATTTAATTGACTTAAGGCTGTCAAAAATATTTTTTAAATATGCTGAACTCTCTTATCTAAATATTGTCTTTAGCTTACTGGTGTGACAAACACACTGACCCCGGCAGTTCCTGATATTTTTAAATAACTCCACTGTATTTTCTAGTTATACTCTCTGCTTCACAAACTCCTGATTCCTTCACAGTTTTTCCACTTTATATTAATCGATAGTACATTATCCTCATTCTATAGATATATCTCATTCAGTTGTAGTGGATTAAATTTAAACACAATAAACGTTTATAAAATCATTTTGCCATATAACTCAGGCCTAAAATTTTGTAACCTGCAAAACTGATACTATCATCAACTTATAGCATAAAATCTCCATCAGCTGTTATTCGTGTAATAACTATTACTTCTAAGCATTCTGCAACTGTGCATATTTGAGAGGACAGCGGGTTACTAGTAAACCATGTAGTTTTAAGTCGTAAGTTGTTTTATCACCAAAATCCCAAGTACCTCACCCGTATCTCCTGAAAGAAAACTTTTTAGCATCTTAATGAGACGTTTTTCCTAATGGCGCCCAATCACAACCACATTTGTCTCTACTGAGGATTTCTCAGACGAGGTCAGGGGGGCCGAGCAGGACACAGGACTCGCCTTGTCCCCTGAACACATCAGAAACGCACGTCCCCGTGGAAGGATTCTCACTGGAACCAACTGGGCGCTGGCAGGACGGCTGCCGCAGGACCCGAGCTCTGAGGAGGAGTCCCGGGGGCTGGGTAGGAAGGGAAGGGACGATGGGGTGGGCCCTGCGCGCCTGGGAGGGGCCCCGGGGAGGAGAGGGACCCTCAGGGAGCGCCCCCTGGGGAGTGCGTGCTGAGAGCCACACAGTCGGGACCCCGGCCTGGGGTGCGGCCCGGGGACTGATCAGCGCGGCTGGCTGGGGCGCCTGTCGGAAGCCTGGTCTCTGCTACCGAGGGATGTGCACACGTGTGTGTGTGTGTGTGTGTGTGTGTGTGTGTGAAGTCATGTCTGACTCTTTGCGACCCCATGGACTGTGGCCCACCAGGCTCCTCTGTCCACGGGATTCTCCAGGCAAGAATACTGCAGTGGGTCACCATGCCCTCCTCCGGGGGATCTTCCCGACCCAGGGATGGAACCCGGGCCTCCCGCACTCCAGGCGGGTTCCTCACCGTCTGAGCCACGAGGTAGCCTTTCCCTCCTCCAGGGGATCTTCCCCACCCAGGGATCGATCCCGGGCCTCCCACACTGCAGGCGGGTTCTTCACAGTCTGAGCCACCAGGGGCGCCCGGGAGAGGCCAGCGCTCGCACGTCAGGGGAACGCGGCCCCTCAGACCCGCCCCTCGGCTTCTGCTCCCGCAGCTCTGGACTAACACTGGCCGCTGACGGGCGGTGACGCCGGCTGGGCGAGGAGGAGCCCGCACCGGCTCTGCCTGAGCTTCTCTCATCTCCAGCCCGGCCTCCACCGACTGACGGCCGCCAGCACAGGCTGCGGGAAGAGGGACCTGCGCTCACACCTGACCCAGCCCTCCCGCCGCAGCCCCCGGCACACGGACTGCAGAAACGCTCCCCTACAGGGACACCCTTCAGGACCGCGATAATAACTGCTCCGCCTGCCTCCATGAGAGACGAAGATAAGCAGATAAGGAAACAAAGGGCTTTGTTTCAACTGAAAGAGGAAGAAGACGTCTCTGAAAAAAACTAGTGAAAAAGAAACACTTCACCAAAAAGTTCAAAGCATTACTAAGAGGAATGCTGACTGACTTGGGGAACAGAATAGATGAGCACAGGGAGAATGTTAACAAGGAAGGAGAAACACAGAAAAGAAGCAGTCAGAACTGAAGAACACCATAACTGAAATAAAAAACACACTAGAAGGAATTAACAGAAAACTAGGTGATACAGAAAAACACGTTAAGTGATCATCGAGAAGACAAAATAATGGAAATCACCCAATTAGAACAGTAAAATAATAACAAACCATTTTTTAAATGAGAATAGTTTAAGGAATCTCTAGGACAATGTCAAGCATACCAACATTCGCATTATCTGGGTCCCAGGAGAAAAGAAAGGGGTCAAAAATGTATTTTATGAAATTATGGCTTGAAACTTTACAAACCTGAGGAAGGAAACAGATATCCAAGTCAGAAGAACAGAGGGTCCCAAACAACAACCACACCAAGACATATCATAATTAAGACGGCAAAAGTTAAAGAGCATCCAAAGGCAACAAGAGAAAACAGAGTCATATGCAAAGGAAGGCCCCTAAGACTATCAGGTGATTTTTCTGCATAAAATTTGCAGGTCAGAAGGGAGTGGCATGACATTTAAAGCACTGAAAGGGAAGACCTGCAACCTAGGATACTTTACACAGTAAGATCATCATTTAGAATTGAGGAGAAGTAAGGAAATTCTCAGACAAGGAGAAACTAAGAGTTCATCAATACTACACCCACCCAGAAAGAAATGTTAGAGTCTTCTTAAGTAGAAAAGAAAAGATTATATCAAGAAGTAAGAGCTTATGGGAAAAGAAAATTCCCACTAGTGAAAGTAAACATATAATAAAGGCTAAGGATCAACCACGTAAATAAGCTAGTATGAAGATTAAAAGACAGAAAAATTGTAAAATCCACTATAACTACAATAATCAGGAAAAGGATAAACGTAAAGATGCAGAATAGACATCAAAAACACAAAACGTGGGTGGAGGGTATTATTTAGATCTTTTAGATTGTACTTCAACTTAAATGACTACCTGTTTAAAACAAGCAGATGTAATTATAGGTCAACATATACAACCCCCAGGTACTCACAGATCAAAAATAATAGATACACAAAAACAAGAGAGAAAGCCTATATGTACAAGCTATGTATAATGACACGTGTTACACTCAACATGTCAGCAGATATGGAAGACCCAGAAGTGGCCACAGGACTGGAAAAGGTCAACCTTCATTCCAGTTCCCAGAAGGCTAGTACTAAACAACCTCAAACTATCAGACAATTGCACTCATCCCCCACGGTCCTACGGTCATGCTTAAAATCTTGCATGCTAGGCTTCAGCATTACACCAATCAAGAACTTCCAGGCATCCAAGCTGGGTTTAGAAAAGGCAGAGGAACCAGAGATCAAATTGCCAACATTCACTGGATCACAAAGAAAGTTAGGGAATTCCAGAAAAACTTCTATCTCTGTTTCATTGACAACGCTAAAGCCTTTGACTGTGTGGATCACAATAAACTGTGGAAAGCTCTTAAAGAGATAGAACTACCAAACCATCTTATGTGTCTTCTGAGAAACCTGTATACAGGTCGAGTAGAAACAGTTAGAACCCTGTGTGGAACAACTGATTGGTTCAGGATTGAGAAATAAGTACAACAGGGCTGTCTGCTGTCACCCTGTTTGTTTAACTTATACGCTGAGCACATCATGAGAAATGCCAGGCTGGATGCGTTACAAGCTGGAATCAAGATAGGCGGGGGAAACATCAACAACCTCAGATATGCAGATGATACCACTCTAATGGCAGAAAGTGAAGAGGAACTAAAGAACCTCTTGATAAGGGTGAAGGAGGAGAGAGAAAAATATGTCTTAAAACTAAATATTAAAAAAACTAAGATCATGGCTTTCCTGGTGGCTCAAACGGTAAAGAATTCACCTGCAAGGCAGGAGACATGGGTTTGATCCCTGGGTCAGGAACATCCCCTGGAGAAGGGAATGGCAACCCACTTCAGCATTCCTGCCAGGAGAATCCCATGGACAGAGGAGCCTGGTGGGCTACAGTCCATGGGGTCACAAAGAGTCAGACGTGACTGAGCGACTAATCACAAGATCATGGCATCCAGTCCCATCACTTTATGGCAAATAGAAGGGAAAAGGTAGAAGCCGTGACAGATTTCCTCTTCTTGGGCTCTAAAATCACTGCAGGTGGTGATTGCAGCCATGAAATCCGAAGATGATTGCTGCTTGGCAGGAAAGCTATGACAAACCAGACTTTGTGTTGAAAAGCAAAGACATGACTCTACTGACAAAAGTCCATATAGTCAAGGCTATGGTCTTCCCAGTGGGCACACACAGTTGTGAGAGCTGGACTGTAAAGAAGGCCAAGCACTAAAGAACTGATGCCTTCGAACCGTGGTGCTGGAGAAGACTCCTCAGAGTCCCTTGGGCTGCAAGGAGATCCAAGCAGTCAATCTTAAAGGAAATCAATCCTGAATACTCATTGAAAGGTCAGATGCTGAAACTGAGGCGCCAGGATTTTGGTCACCTGATGTGAACAGCCGACTCATTGGAAAAGTCCCTGATTCTGGGAAAGATTGAGGGCAGGAGGAGAAGAGGGGGTCAGAGGATGAGATGGCTAGGTGGCATCACTGATGCAATGGACTTGAACTTGGGCAAACTTCGGGAGAGGGTGAGGGCCAGGGAGGCCTGGTGTCCTGCAGTCCCTGGGGTTGCAAGGAGTCGGACAGGACTGGGCGACTGAACAACAACATGTATAATGACCTGTCTGTCACTAATAGGTTTGCATTTGCATTGAATTTTATACTTTGATAAAATCACATTTGAAATAACATTCATTTTCAAGTCTTGCCCTTAAGTTGTCTCTTGGGGCTATAGCTTACAGGAAATCAAAGTTTACTAACCAGAACTACAGTGGCATTGGACTGTATCAGCTTAGCCAATCTAAATCCGCATTTCCTAGAATCTTGTATGGCTCCAACTGAGACTGACCACAATAGAAATTTGCAGGATATTAATATTTGAAAATGAAAGTGAGGAAACAACACTTTCCTCCCCTTCTCTCCCCTTTCCTCCTTTTTTCTCTTCCTTATTTCTCATCTTGAAGGTCATTGTAAGAGTGTCAGGCAATACAGCAGCTCAGGCACCTCACTGCTGATCTGTTGCAAGCTCATCTTACTGGTAGGAGGTAACAGCCAGGCCCATGGCATCTCCTACAGCTTCCCAGCTTCTAGGGGATTCCCTCCTTATGCTTCTCCACAAGCTGGGAAGGTCTGTGTGTAGTACTATAAAAAGGATGCCAGCTTCTACTGCAGGTCACCCACCCCATCTCACTGAGTTGGAGATGCTGAAAGACTAGATTCTAGCATGTCCTTGCTCCTATTTCATGTCCTATTCTCCGGCCCACAGCAACATCAGGTCTAACGCCAGACTCAAGAATCCTTGCTTAGACATATCCATTAGGTCTCATAATTATAAGAGCTAAGTGAAAGAAAGTGAAAGTGAAGTCTCTCAGTCGTGTCCGACTCTTTGCGACCCCATAGACTGTAGCCTACCAGGCTCCTGCATCCATGGTATTTTCCAGACAAGAGTACTAGAGTGAGCTACCATTTCCTTCCCCAGGGCATCTTCCCAACCCAGGGATCAAACCCAGGTCTCCTGTGATGTAGTCAGACGCTTTACTGCTTTACCATCTGACTACAGTATTCTATATTACTCATTCTGGTTGTTCCTTCCTGACCAAACCTTGACAATAGTCAACATTTTCTCAATGTTGACCATTTCTATTTCCATACCCAACAGCTGAGGGCTTCCCTGATGGCTCAAACGGTAAAGGATCAGCCTATAATGCAAGAGACCTGTATTTGGTTCCTGAGTCAGGAAGATCTCCTGCAAAAGGGAAAGACTACCCACTCCAATATTCTTGCCTGTAGAATTCCACGGACTGAGGATCCAGTGGGCTGTAGTCCACAGGGTCTCAAAGAGCTGGACACGACCGAGTGACTAAGACACACACACACACCCCACAGCTGAAACATAAACATGCCTCTGTATTTTTACTTCATTATCTTCATTCTAATAATAAAAACTACTTATCTAAAGGTGGGACCAGATGCTATGATCTTCATTTTCTGAATGTTGAGCTTTAAGCCAACTTTTTCGCTCTCCACTTTCATGGCATCCGGTCCCATCACTTCATGGGAAATAGATGGGGAAACAGTGGAAACAGTGTCAGACTTTATTTTTCTGGGCTCCAAAATCACTGCAGATGGTGATTGCAGCCATGAAATTAAAAGACGCTTACTCCTTGGAAGGAAAGTTACGACCAACCTAGATAGCATATTCAAAAGCAGAGACATTATTTTGCCAACAAAGGTTCGTCTAGTCAAGGCTATGGTTTTTCCTGTGGTCATGTATGGATGTGAGAGTTGGACTGTGAAGAAGGCTGAGTGCTGAAGAATTGATGCTTTTGAACTGTGGTGTTGGAGAAGACTCTTGAGAGTCCCTTGGACTGCAAGGAGATCCAACCAGTCCATTCTGAAGGAGATCAACCCTGGGATTTCTTTGGAAGGAATGATGCTAAAGCTGAAACTCCAGTACTTTGGCCACCTCATGCGAAGAGTTGACTCATTGGAAAAGACTCTGATGCTGGGAGGGATTGGGGGCAGGAGGAGAAGGGGACGACAGAGGATGAGATGGCTGGATGGCATCACCGACTTGATGGACGTGAGTCTGAGTGAACTCTGGGAGTTGGTGATGGACAGGAAGGCCTGGCGTGCTGCGATTCATGGGGTCACAAAGAGTCAGACACGACTGAGCAACTGATCTGATCTGATCTGATCTGATCTATCTAAAGGTAATTGTGTTATTTCAACTAAAGTGTTAGTATTTATCCCAAACTCTAAAAAGTCATATTCCATGATGTTCTTTCAATAAAACTCATACAAGCACTGAAACTCAGTCTCAATGCTTTGCCAACTGTGAGTTAGTTTATTCTTTACTTTGTTTCACAATTAAATGTAAATGTCATTAATATAAAATTAATTCATACAATATTGGCACCTCAGTCAAGTGATGGTTGGTATAGCATCGTGATTATAAATATAGATTGCAGAGTCAAACACCAAGTGTTGAACCCAGCTTCTCCTCACGCTTGCTGTGTATACTGGACGTTACTTATCTCTCTTGTCCTTCATCTCTTCATCTGTAAAATGGGACTAAGAAGAGTCCCTATGATTATAGACTTGCTGTAAAGATTTAAAAATTAATGTAGTGAAAGTTTTTAGAACCATCCCTGGTGTAATGTAAAGAAAGACTGTATTGACATTAACTAGCTATTATTATTGGAGAAGGCAATGGCACCCCACTCCAGTACTCTTGCCTGGAAAATCCCACGGACGGAGGAACCTAGTAGGCTGAAGTCAATGGGGTCGCTAAGAGTTGGACACGACTGAGTGACTTCACTTTCACTTTTCCTTTCATGCATTGGAGAAGGAAATGGCAACCCACTCCAGTGCTCTTGCCTGGAGAATCCCGGGGACGGGGGAGCCTGGTGGGCTGCCATCTATGGTGTTGCACAGAGTCGGACACGACTGAAGCGACTTAGCAGCAGCAGCAGTAGCTATTATTATTAAATATATGCCACAAATTCAGATAAGACACTAATGAGCAAAAGAACAAAGCTCTTTCTAGCTAGTAGGCTGCATTTATAACTCCTTTCCACTAATATTCTGTCTCATAACAACTCACAAGTGGCTACAGCATAAATTCTAAAGTGCCCTGTTCTTGCTAACAATGCCTATAATGCACTCTAATATTTTCTATTATTTTCTATTTGATTTTATTAACATGCTGGCCACATAACTGTTCCTCTAGGGAATTTATTTTTTTTTTTGTCTCAGCTTCTTGACTTAGACCTGGAAGCCTGAAACAATTATGATGGGAAAGCTGGGCAGAGCTACAGTGAATTGCTTAAATTAATCAGTTCCTTCCCCTGGAGCTGTGATAAATTCCCCAAAGTTCATCCTGCTACGTGATGGGGGAGGAGGGGGAAGGATGTTGAGAAGACCTCACCAATATCCACTATCATACATGTATTATCACGTCTCTATGAGTAAATATTTTGGGAAATTCTCTTTTTCTGAGCTTTGGTCCTTAACATTAACTCCTGTCACGTGGGTTATGACGTATTTTAATACAATCTCCTAAGACTGCCAGCTCCCACGCCAAATGCTGCTCATAATCTACTAAGTTGATTTCATGACCTACTAAGTTCTAATTTAGCTTACAAAACCCTGTATTACCTTCGGTGGCAGAGCTGTCAATCCATGCCTTCTCTTCCCAAAAGAAAAAGAGCAAAAGTAAAGAGCCACGCAGAGGCCGGGATCACCTTCTGGCACCTCATTTGCCCCTTCCTGGCCACCAGCCACTTCAGTGCTTCCATCAGCCTAGTTGTTAATTTTTTCTCCCCCTAGTTCCCTAACCTCACCGTGTAGCATTTAAGAACATGAATACTAGAGTCAGAGACTTGAATTGGAGCCTCAGTTTGGCCCGATTAGTTCTCTGACCTTGAACAACACTATTTACCTCTTTGAGCGTCAGTTTTCCCTACGTGCAAAAATAGGGTACTGTAATCAACACATCCATAATGTTAAAGCGAGGACCAAATGAGATAAGACACGAATACCTGGAACACATAAAGTACTTAATGTAAATCAGCCGTGAATGTTGCTCTAAAAGCTAACTCACATAATAAGCTAATTGCTCATTTTTATAAAAGACTACGTAAAAGTAGCCTCCAATTAAAATAAATAAGTAAATTAAAAAAAAAAAAGAATGGGCCAAATTAAATAAATAAATAAAAGACTACTTAATGATTCCATTTCCAGGACACTAGATGTCAAAAACTTTAGCAAAGAACTTCTAACTATAGAATGTCAAAGATCAGCCAGCTTACAAAGAGAAACTTTATTTATGGCCAAAAAGCACTTCTCATGTCCTCAGGTCACATTTGTTGCTGCTGTTCAGTCGCTCAGTCGAGTCCGACTCTTTGCGACCCCATGACTGCGGTACGTGAGGCCTCCCTGTCCCTCCGAATCTCCCAGAGTTTGCTCAGACTCATGTCTGTTGAGTCAGTGATGCCACAGCTCAGCGTCAGCGTCCAGTCGGTAATGCCACTGGGCGCCGCTGACACGTCACAGTACAGACATCTGTATATTTGACTCTATTGTTGCTGAAAAGAGGGGAAAAAAAGAAAAAAGCAGACTTTTTTTCTTAAAAAGTACTAACAATATTTCTCTTTGTCTCTGAGTTAGCCTGGAAATATTTCAGAATTAGACCCATGGAAGTAAATTATTTGACTTTCTTCTTCTAAGACTAGTATTTTAAAAAAAGCAAACCTTAAGAAATGATTACACATTGAGCTCTTTGGGAAAACAAGTCAAGACGTGAATTAGCTGAATGAAAACTGTTTTTAGAATCATTAACAATCTGCATGACACCCCCCAACCCTCCCCCAATGAATCTTCCAATTTGCCACATGCTATTTTATACTTTTGTTGAAATCTATTTATGTATTCATATTACTTATTCACAGCCAGGAGAGCAGAGCCCTAAAACAGAAATCACATTAAATGCAGCAGACAGAATGTGAAAAGGCTGTAAAATTACCCATCCATAGTTATGGAACTGTTATTAACCCTATGGCAACAGGCCAATCTAGAGAAGTTGTTTAAAGTTGTCATTCAGAGAGTGTTAGCACTCCACTGTGGTCCCATATTTTTCACATCCATTACTTCTGATTTACAAGTTTTCACTTTGGTAATGCATAACATTTGCCCATTGGTAGTATTGCTTTTTGCAGTTAGTTATAACTAAATAGAAGTTATATATTGTATTTTGACAACAAATGCATGAGGTAGATTTATGTTCATGTGTTCAATGTTATACAGTTCTGAATATTCAGTTTCCCAAAAGCGAACTTCAATGGCTTCAGCTGCTACCCATAAGCTTCATTTGGTACTAAACAGAGGCACTTTAGGCTAGAGGACATGAGTGAATGGCTAAAAGAGGGAAAGCTGAATAACTCTACACACACAAAAAAAGAGCCAGGATTTGATCCTTTGAGTTTTTCCTCTCTTTCACTGCTTTGATATAGGAGTATCTTATGAGTGAACTGAATTCCAGTAAGATAATCAGCTATGAATGCACTTTTAATTCTTTCAGTACACTGTAGTGATACATCATTCTTTAGATTTATGCTTCATTACGCTGAATTGAAATGGCTAAAGAAGACCTAACTTATGCCTGGAATAAAATGGGAGCATGAAAAGAATAAAAAGCTAACTTTGTATCTCTGACTAATTATAGAACTTCTTTGTATAACTGATTATATTTTGAGATGAGCTTTTACTGTCTCCAGTGTTCTTGCCTGGAGAATCCTATGGATGGAGGAGCCTGGTGGGCTGCTGTCCATAAAGTCGCACAGAGTCAGACACGACTGAAGCGACTTAGCATGCATTTACTGTCTTATGCTAAAAAAAAATCCATCCCATTACATTCTGATCATTGCTTCTTCTAATATACTTAGTAAAAAACTATTCAGTTTTTCTTAAAGGATTAAAATTAAGCTAAACAACAAAAAGAAGCAGAATGCAAAGATGTAGGAAGGCAATCACTACTAAATAATTTGTATCTTCAACAATAACAACTCCTAAAAATGCTTTCATAATTTACCATGTTTCCACAATAACCTGTATAAGAGTGCAATACAATTTTACAAAGCTCAAAACCAAAGGAAATTAAACAATTTATTATTTATAATATATGCGTACATGTTCATTCCTTTCAGTCACGTCCAACTCTGTGCAACCCCATGGACTATAGCCCGCCAGGCTCCTCTGTCCATGGGATTCTCCAGGCAAGAACACTGGAGTGGGTTGCTGGGCCCTGCTCCAGAGGATCTTCCTGACCCAGGGATCGAACCCGGATCTCCTGCATCTTCTGAATCACAGGCAGATTCTTTACCACCGAGCCACCGGGGGAAAAAGCTAATGAATGATGCATATTCACTTATAACCAAATAGAAAGTAGAAACAGAAATTTGAATAGTGATTACCATGGTAGGCAGAGATGTATGATAAAGGAAGAAACTTGAAAGATGAAAGCTATTGCTGCTGTTCCAGGACAAGGGTTGGTAAACTTATACCCACAGGCTAGTCCCATTGTAACCTGCTGGCAAGAGAAAGATTTCCCGGTAGACAACCATGTTCATTTGTTTACATACTGCCAAGTGAACGTCTTCATACTACAGCAGCAGAGTTCAATCTTCATTCGTGTCCGACTCTTTGCAACTCCATGGACTGCAGGACACCAGGCTTCTCTGTCCTTCACCATCTCCTGGAGTTTGCTCAAACTCATGTCCATTGAGTCGATGATGCCATCCAACCATCTCATCCTCTGTCGCCCCCTTCTCCCCCTGCATTCAATCTTTCCCAGCATCAGGGTCTTTTAGAATGAGTCAGCTCTTCGCATCAGGTGGCCAAAGCATTGGAGCTTCAGCTTCAACATCAGTCCTTCCAATGAATATTCAGGACTGATTTCCTTTAGGATGGATTGGTTGGCTCTCCTTGCCGTCCAAGGGACTCTCAAGAGTCTTGTCCAACACCACAGTTCAAAAGTATTAATTCCTCCGCGCTCAGCCTTCTTTACGGTCCAACTCTCACATCGATACGTGACTACTGGAAAATCATAGCTCTGACAACACAGACCTTTGTCAGCAAAGTGATGTCTCTGCTTTTTAATATGCTGGCAAGATTTGTCATAGCTTTCCTTCCAAGGAGCAAGCGTCTTTTAATTTCATAGTTGCAGTCACTGTCCACTGTGAATTTGGAGCCCAAGAAAATAAAGTCTGTCACTGTTTCCATTTTTTTCCCCATCTATTTGCCATGAAGTGATGGGACTGGGTGCCATGATCTTCGCTTTTGAATGCTGAGTTTGAACTCAGCTTTTTCACTCTCCTCTTTCTCCCTCATCAAGAGGCTCTTTAGTTCCTCTTCACTTTTTGCCATAAGGGTGGTATCATCTTCATATCTGAGGCTTTGATGTTTCTCCTGGCAGTCTTAATTCCAGCTTGTGATTAATCCAGCCCGGCACTTTGCATAACGTACTCTGCATATAAATTCAATAGCCAGGTGACAATATACAACCTTGTCACACTCTTTTCCCAATTTTGAATCAGTCCATTGTTCCATGTCCGGTTCTAACTGTTTCTTCTTGACCACACACAGATTTCTCAGGAGACAGGTAAGGTGTTCTGATATTCCCATCTCTTTAAGAATTTTCCAGTTTTTTGTGATGCACACAGTCAAAGGCTTTAGCATAGCCAGTGAAGCAAACAGATGTTTTTTCTGGTATTCCCTTGCCTTCTGCATGATCCAAAGCATGTTGGCAACTTGATCTCTGGTTCCTCTGCCTTTTCTAAATGCAACTTGTATATATGGAAGGTCTCCGTTCACATACTGCTAAAGCCTAGCTTGAAGGATTTTGAGCATTACCTTGCTAGCACATGAAATGAGTGTAACTGTGTGGTAGTCTGAACATTCTTTAGCATTGCCCTTCTTTGGGATTGGAATGAAAACTGGCTTTTTCTAGTCCTGTGGCAAGAACTGAGTTTCAATATTTGCTCACATATTCATATTGACTACAGCAGTTAAACAGCATCGTCTTCTAAATTCCAGTTAACTTTTTGATCAAATACAAATTAAAGTACAGTGTTTCTTTTTAATGCTTAGCTGTCCTTATACACCATTTCATTAGAGCAAGTTTATGTACAGACCACTGATTCTCAACTAGGGTCAATTTTGACACCTCTCCACCCCCCACATGGAACATTTGGCAATATCTGGAGACTTTCCACTTGGCTGTTACCAACAAGTTACCTAGTAAGTAGAGGTCAAGGATGATATGGAACAGCCTAGAATGTACAAGGTAGCCCAGATCAAGAAAGCCCCAAATGTCAATTGGGCCAAGGTTGAAACACCCTGATAGAGACTCTTGGATTGAATCAGAGAAAAACAGAGTCAAGATTCTTATGGTGAGGCCAAATTCAACACAAGAGATACCTCTTACAAAATTCCTTCTGGATTCGGTCCACAGGATGCATACCCAGGGGCTTCCCAGGTGCCACAGTGGTAAAGAATCCGCCTGTCAATGCAGGAGATGCAAGAGACGTGGGTTCCATCCCTGGGTCAGGAAGATCCCCTGGAGTAGGAAATGACAACCCACTCCAGTATCCTTGCCTGGAAAACTCCAGGGAGAGAGAAGCCTTGCAGGCTAAATTCCTGGGGCTGCAAGGAGTCAGACAGACTGAGCGACTGAGCCTGGACACACAGCCAGACACACACACATCCTACACACCTTCGGACAAATCGTCCACACGGTGAAAAGGCTCACTGCTCTCTCCATGATTCAGACATCCTGGGTGCGTACTTTTCTCAAATCAAAAGCATCCTTCAGTCTGAATTCCCCACACATACGGATTGCCCACGTTCATTGGTGTGTTCTCCATGCAAGGAGACAGCACATGGACACAGGATTTTAATCTGTCCCATGGCTTACACTTCATCATTTCATGTAGATAACTGACCATCTTTCAACAATACGGATTGCCAAAGGACACTTCTGCGAGGCATCTTATTTGTTATGCAGCTTCAAGTAGAGTGTGTGGCATCCAAACCTGCCTTGATCCACATCCAAATGATATTAGTGAGCAGCCTTTTTAAAGAATGTCTGGAAAATTACATGTCATGAACTTCAACAGTCTGGCTGTCACCACCAGGAGGAAAAAAATGATTTCAGCAAATGTTTCAGATGTATCCCAAAGAGGCAGTGAACATTTTCATTGAAATAAAAAATCTGTTTTATAATTAGTATTCCATATGTAACTGTTTCCTTTTTAATTTTAGTGCATTAATGGGCATTTCTAATCTTCACAAGAAGATATATGACAGCTTTGTTGTTCATTAAGTGTCTCATTAGTAGCCTCTGACAAAGTAGGATTCTAAACAACCAAAATTAGTAAATGTTAATAGCCAATTCTGAATCTTCTAAAATGCATGCTCTGATGTTCATAATCACAGCTAGCATCCCCATTATTATTTACTTATAGATGTTGTTAATAAAGACCTAGTAGAAACACTTATTAAGGAAATTGAAATAGTTTCTCTGCAAATTAATTAATCAATGTCTTTTTCTGTGTGGTCTATTTTAAATTGCAAAATTATTTGGGTTTACAATGTGCCTTAATATGTAAAGTTCACCAAGTGAAATATAAGACATTCTCAGAATTAATCTTAATTAATTGCTCTATCCACGACTAACCTAGACAAAATTATAAAGCAGATAGTATACATCTCAGCGTGCTTTCTATCCAATATATTTAGAGGTGCAAGAGCCTCTTTTCATCATTTTATTTTATTTTTAACTAACTTCATCCCTATCGGTTCCAGCTGTTCACGTTCCCAACAGTGCAGTTACTGTTGGGAACACTGTGTGGTTCAGTCTATCACACAAATGCCACACCCACAAATCCAGCCAGAGCGAGCCGCCTCTACCTTGAGCTACCTCTGAAGCTGTTGTAAGACCACCACGCCCTTCACACTGTTACTGTCTAAAGGCAACTATTTGCGTAGCATGCTCTTAAGATTCTTTTTTTAATTATTTCCTTATTTGGCTTTGTGGGGTTTTAGTTGCATTATATGGGATCTTTCCATGCAACGCTTGGATTTATTTGCCCTGAGTCAGGGATCAAATATGTGTCCCTGCATTGCAAGGCTGATTCTCAACCACTGGAACACTAGGGAAATCCCAGACCTTAAGAGTCTAAAGGCATGTTCTTTCATGTTTGAGAATTCATCTTAACATTACATTTTATGTAAAACAGCAAAATATTACTATTAAGTATGGTGTGGAAAGTTAAGAATATATGTTATAATTCCTACAGCAAATCCTTAAAAAGTAATGTGGAAATGCCAATGACAAAGTTAAACATGGATTTAAAAAAATTTTTTGATTAATCATAAATGACAAGAAAAGAGGAGCAGAGGAACAAAAAATAGAAGTGGCAAAGAGAAAATAAATAACAAATTGACAGACTAAATCCAACAAAACCAATAATTACATTAAATATTAATAGACTGAACATGCCAATTAACAGAATTAAAATATCAAATTCAATTTTAAAAAAGGAAATCCCAACTACATGCTGGCTATTGCATACATAAACTTTAAAGATAAAGAACATGTAGACTGAAAGTAAATAGGTGGGAAACATAATAGATTGCTAACAGTGAGCAAGAAAAGACTGAGGTAATGTTATATCAGACAAAATATATTTCAAGCCAAAGTGTACCCTCTCTATGACCTGAGTGATAATAAAAATACATTATATGAAATAAGTAGGATGCAAATATTGCTGTTGTTGCTTAGTTGTGTCCAACTCTTTGTAACCCAATGGACTACAGCAAACCAGGCTTCCCTGTCCTTCACTATCTCCCAGAGGTTGCTCAAACTCATGTCCACTGAGTTGATGATGCCAACCAACCATCTCATCCTCTGTTGCCCCCTTCTCCTCCTGCCCTCAATATTTCACAGAATCAAAGTCTTTTCCAGTGAGTCAGTTCTTCGCATCAGGTTGCCAAAGGATTAGAGCTTCAGCTTCAGCATCAGTCCTTCCAATGAATAGTCAGGGTTGATTTCCTTTAGGATTGACTGGTTGGATCTCCTTGCAGTCCAAGGGACTCTCAAGAGTCTTCTCCAACACCACAGTTCAAAAGCATCAATTCTTCAGCTCTCAGCCTTCTTTATGGTTCAACTTTCACATTCATACATGATTACTAGAAAAATCATAGCTTTGACTATACAGACCTTTGTCAGCAAAGTGATGTCTCTCCTTTTCAATATGCTGTCAAGGTTTGCCATAGCTTTTCCTCCAAGGAGCAAGAGACTCTTCAGTTTCTCTTTGCTTTCTGTCATTAGGGTAGTGTTATCTGCATATCTGAGGTTATTGATATTTCTCCTGGAAATGTTGATTCCAGCTTGTGCTTCATCCAGTCCAACATTTCTCATGATGTACTCTGCATATAAGTTAAATAAGCAGGGTGACAATATGCAGCCTTGAGGTACTCCTTTCCCAATTTGAAACCAGTCTGTTGTTCCATGTCTGGTTCTAACTGTTGCTTCTTGACCAGCACAGAGCATACAGTTTTCTCAGGAGGCAGGTAAGGTGATCTGGTATTTCCAACTCTTTAAGAGTTTTCCACATGCAAATGAAATCATCCATATAAAGAAATGTTTAACTTTAATGCTTAATTTAAATCTAGTTTCTTAAACTTCTGCCAGAAGAAGCTAGAAACAGTTCAATAAACCAAGAATAAACAGAAAAAAGGAAAAAACAAACATAAGAGTGGAAATCAAAGAAACAGAAAACTGGCAATTGAGAAATCTCAAAATGCCAAAAATTGTTTCTTTGAAAAGATCAAAGAAATCTATCAACCCCGGGCTATACTGATTCAGAGAAAGAGAGACAGAATGCAAATTATCATGATCAGCTTTGAAAGAAGGCTTGTCACTACAGATCTAGAAGACATTAAAAGGGCAATAAGGAAATATTTTGGCTCAGCAAGTAAAGAATCCACCTGAAATGCAGTATATTAGGTTAGATTCCTGGGTCAGGAAGATTCCCCTGGAGGAGGAAATGGCAACCCACTCCAGTATTCTTGCCTGAAAAAATCCCACGGACTGTGGCCTGGAGGGCTACAATCCAAAGAGTCACAGTCAGACATGACTGAGTGACTGAGCCCTCAAGGGAAATATTTTGAATAAATGAATGCCAACAATTTGGACTAGTTGATAATATCTACTGTGAGAAGCTGTTGAAAAGAATAATGCATATAAGAAAATGTAATTTGGCAAAACTAATACAATTATGCAAAGTATAAAAATAAAATTAAAAAAAAATATATAGGAAAATGTATATAAAAGGCTTAGGTTACATTGGTGCCAACAATAACTCTCACACAGCCTCTTAACTCCATGGGCAGGAGTAATTCACTTAATAAGTGAGAAAAGAGGAACTTAAAAATAATAACTAATTTTCAGGTTTACACAGAAAATAAAGAAGAGTTGTTATTTGAACTCATTGTCTACTTGGCTCTAAAGTTTATGCCTTCTTTTCTTCCAGAAACATTTTAGTAAAACTTGGCTGTTTCCAAGAAACACCCACTACATGCCCATGAATAAAAGGGAACCATAACACAGCAGAAAATTTACCATATGTCTATGGGCTTCCTTGATAGCTCAGCTGGTAAAAACTTCACTTGCAATGCAGGAGACCTGGGTTTGATCCCTAGGTCAGGAAGATCCCCTGGAGAAAGGATAGGCTGCCCAGTCCAGTATTCTTGGGCATCCCTTGTGGCTCATCTGGTAAAGAATCTGCCTGCAATGCAGGAGACCTGGGTTCAATCCCTGGGTTGGTAGGATCCCCTGGAGAAATGAAAGGATACCTACTCCAGTATCCTGGCCTGGAGAATTCCAAGGACTCTATAGTCCATGGGGTCAAAAAAAGTCGGACGCGACTGAGTGTCTTTCGCTTTTCACTTTCACTATGGTTTAAAGAAAAGGAACTAGTGAACGCTCAAGCACCCCAGCAAACTCCAATATTAAAGTCACATTCTTTCTTAGGGGCTATTATTAGAATGCAAAAGTAGGAAGTCAAGAGAAGCCTGGAGTAACAGGCAAATTTGGCCTTGGAGTACACAGTGAAGCAGGGCAGAGGCTATAGAGTTCTGCCAAGAGAACGCACTGGTCACAGAAAACGCCCTCTTCCAACAACACAAGAGAAGACTCTACACATGGACATCACCAGATGGTCAATACCAAAATCATATTGATTATATTCTTTGCAGCCAAAGATGGAGAAGCTCTACACAGTCAGCAAAAACAAGACCAGGAGCTGACTGTGGCTCAGATCATGAACTCCTTATTGCCAAATTCAGACTTATTGAAGAAAGTAGGGAAAACCACTAGACCATTCAGGTATGACCTAAATCAAATCCCTTATGATTATACAGTAGAAGTGACAAATAAATTCAAGGGATTAGATCTGATAGAGTGCCTGAGGAACTATGGATGGAGGTTCATGACATTGTACAGGAGGCAGTGATCAAGACCATCCCCAAGAAAAAGAAATGCAAAAAGGCAAAACTGTTGTCTGAGGAAGCCTTACAAATAGCTGAGAAAAGAAGAGAAGCAAAAGACAAAGGAGAAAAGGAAAGATATTATACCCGTTTGAATGCAGAGTTCCAAAGAATAGCAAGGAGAGATAAGAAAGCCTTCCTCAGAGATCAGTGCAAAGAAATAGAGGAAAACAATAGAATGGGAAAAACTAGAGATCTCCTCAAGAAAATTAGAGATAAAAAGGGAGCATTTCATGCAAAGATGGGCACAATAAAGGATAGAAATGGTATGGACCTAACATAAGCAGAAGATATTAAGAAGAGGTGGCAAGAATACACAGAAGAACTGTACAAAAAAGATCTTCACGACCCAGATAATCATGATGGTGTGATCACTTACCTAGAGCCAGACACCCTGGAATGTGAAGTCAAGCGGGCCTTAGGAAGCATCACTATGAACAAAGCTAGTGGAGGTGATGGAATTCCAGTTGAGCTATTTCAAATCCTAAAAGATGATGCTGCAAAAGTGTTACACTCAATATGCCAGCAAATTTGGAAAACTCAGCAGTAGCCACGGGACTGGAAAAGGTCAGTTTTCATTCCAATCCCAAAGAAAGGCAATGCCAAAGAAGGTTCAAACTACCGCACAACTGCACTCATCTCATATGCTAGCAAAGTAATGCTCCAAATTCTCCAAGCCAGGCTTCAAGAGTACGTTAACCATGAATTTCCAGATGCTCAAGCTGGATTTAGAAAAGGCAGAGGAACCAGAGATCAAATTGCCAACATCCATCCTAAAGGAAAGCATTCCTGAATATCCATTGGAAGGACTGATGCTGAAGCTGAAACTCCAATACTTTGGCCAACTGAACCGATTGGATCATCGAAAAAGCAAGAGAATTCCAGAAAAACATCAACTTCTGCTTTATTGACTATGTCAAAGCCTTTGACTGTGTTCAGTTCAGTTCCAATCAGTTCAGTCGCTCAGTCATGTCCAACTTTTTGCAACCCCATGGACTGCAGCATGCCAGGCTTCCCTGTCCATTGCCAACTCCCGTAATTTATTCAAACTCATGTCCATTGAGTTGGATCACTACAAACTGTGGAAAACGCTTAAAGAGATGGGAATACCAGACCACCTGACCTGCCCCCTGAGAAATCTGTATGCAGGTCAAGAAGCAACAGTTAGAACTGGACATGGAACAACAGACTAGTTCCAAATCAGGAAAGGAGAACATCTAAGCTGTATACTGTCACCCTGCTTATTTATTTAATTTATATGCAGAGTACATCATGTGAAATGCCAGGCTGGATGAAGCAAAAGCTGGACGAAATATCAATAACCTCAGATATGCAGATGACACCACCATTATGGCTGAAAGCAAAGAACTAAAGATCCTCTTGAAGAAAGTGAAAGAGGTGAGTGAAAGAGTTGGCTTAAAGCTCAACATTCAGAAAACGAAGATCATGGCATCCAGTCCCATCACTTCATGGAAAATAGATGGGGAAATGGAAATAGCGAGACTTTATCTTTTTGGCTCCAAAATCACTGCAGATGGTAACTGCTGCCATGAAATTAAAAGACACTTTCTCCTTAGAAGAAAAGCTATGACCAACCTAGACAGCATATTAAAAAGCAGAGACATTACTTTGCCAACAAAGGTCCATCTAGTCAAAGCTATGGTTTTTCCAGTAGTCGTGAATGGATGTGAGAGTTTGAATATAAAGAAAGCTGAGCGCTGTAGAACTGATACTTTTGAACTGTGGAGTTGGAGAAGATAAGAGAGTCCCTTGGACTGCAAGGAGATCCAACCAGTCCATCCTAAAGGAAATCAGTCCTGAATATTCATTGGAAGGACTGATACTGAAGCTGAAACTCCAATACTTTGGCCACCTGATACGAAGAACTGACTCATTGGAAAAGACCCTGATGCTGGGAAAAACTGAAGGCAGGAGGAGAAGGGGACAACAGAGGATGAGATGGTTGGGTGGCATCACCGACTCAATGGGTATGACTTTGGGTAAACTCTGGGAGTTGGTGATGGACAGGGAAGCCTGGTGTGTTGCAGTCCATGGGTCGCAAAGAGTCAGACACTACTGAGCAAATGAACTTAAGGTTAGGGTCCTGAATGGACACTGACATAAAGCTTAATATGGACACTGAACTATTAAAGTCGAAGGACCTCTATGGAAGAACCTGTCCTCAAAGGCATTCCAGTTTGAGACTGTCGACTGAAAATTACAGCTGCAATCTAAAAGTAGAGAGTTATTTTATTTGGTGGGAATTTTTAGGACTCCAAGCCAGGGAGACAGTATCTCAGTAGCTCTGAGAAAAGTGCTCCAAGGAGGCTGGAGGGGGAGTCAGGCAATATACAAGTTTGCCACGAAGGGAGCAGGCAGTCTGGACATCAAAGATCAGGTATGGGGGAAGGAATTTAGTGTTCTCTGTGGGGGAAGATGCAAGCCGCTGGGCTTACTGGTTTCATTCCTTTCGTATGCACCACAGCTCAAATCCTGTTTCCCTGTTCACCCTAAGGAGTGGCCCAAGGCTGCTTCCTGCATTCCCCGGCTCCTCCGCAATCACCGTGCGGGTGGGATGCCAGCGTCCTCTGGATAGCAGTTTGGGGAGCCTGCATTCACAGTTGGAGACCAGACGTCCTGATAGCTGCGACATTTCTTATCTACTGATATGGCAGGAGATAGTTTCATTTCACAAGACTCAATTTCAGAACAATAAAGCCTATGCCTTTTAAATGATGTAACATGATGCTTTAGTAATAGATACAGTTTACCTTAGTGGATGCCTGTAAAAAATTACATCTAAATATTATTCTGTTTTCTTATTACCCCTAACGTTCTAGTTGTCAAAATTGTATATTGTGAAAATTTTTTTTAATTTTACTTTTAAATTTAAAAATACAGGATAATAATTTGCACTTTAAAATTCTAAAATTACAATTAAATTTTAAGTACTATGAACATAATAAAATAACCATAATCATAGTAACTTCTCTAGGTCAGGAAGTAGGTTTCATACAGCTTAATACTTGCTATTAGATAGTTAGAATAGGAAACAGGAATCCAGAATGGCGGTGGCTAAAAGACAAGGAAGGGAACAGCCCTCGAAAATAGAACAAATGAAGGTCGGAGGACCTAGTGCAGACCTCAGGGAGAACCAGCAGCACTCCTGGGTAGCCCCGTTTACACAGCGCAGGCCTAGCGGGGGAGGAAAAAACAGGCAGAAAGAGGCGCCACAGGGCCGGGGTCCCTCTCTCTCTCTTTCTCCCACGCTCTGTTTCTCTCTCTCTTCTCTTCTCTTTGCGTCTTTTGGGTCGGCACATGCCTCGAGGATGTATTTTCCTTTATTTTCTAAATAACACTGAGCTGTAACACGGAGCCATAACACTGGTCCATCCAAGGGCTGTAACGCTGGTCCGTCGCTTCCAATTTTTGTTGTGACGAGACAGAACCGAGGAAATTACATCCTCCCCTGACACTTGCCATAAAAATTCAGTGCCATCCAAATTACTTATTTATTTTTACTGGCATATAATTCCTTTACAGTGTTGTGTTAGCTTCTGCCGAACGACAAAGTGAATCAACCGTCTGTACGCACATAGCCCCTCCCTGGTGAGTGTCCCTGCCGCCCCCGCCCCATTCCACCCCCCCACCCGCCTCCCCCCTCCCCCCTCTTCCCCTCTCCCCCCTCCCCCTCCCCGGCATCACAGAGCCCGCGGCTCCCTGTGCCTCCAGCAGCTCCCCACCCGCTGTCTATTCACGCATGCTGGCATACACGTCAGTGCGGCTCTCTCACCCCACCCTTCCCCAGCTGTGTCCACAGATGCACCCTCTCTGTCTGCATCTCTATTCCTGCCCTGCAGATAGGTTCACCTGCACCATTTTTCTGGATTCCATAGATATGCTTTAATATATTACATTCAGTTTCCTCTGACTTACTTCACTCTGCATGGCAGACTAGGTTCTTCTACATCACTGCAAGTGACCAGTTTTGCTCCTTTTTATTACTGAGTAATATTCCATTGTGTATATGTACCACATCTTTTTCATCCATTCATCTGTCAATGGACATTTAGGCTGCTTCCAAGTCCTGACTACTGCAAATAATGTTGCAGTGAAAACTGAGGTGCATGTTTCTTTTTGAATTATGGTGTTCTTAAGGTACATGCACGGTAGTGGGATTGCTGAGTCTTTTTTAGTTTTTTAAGTAACCTCCATACTGTTCTCTAAAGTGAGTGTATCCAAATTATTTTTAACCAAATTACTTTTAAATTGTTAACTGCTATATATCTATACCCCAATGTATAGAATATAAATTTAATTCATAAATTTATAATTTGTATATAAATTAAATGGATTTAACAGACTAACAATGAATTTAACAGATTTAAATTATGTTTAATGGATTTAACAGACAAATCATGCTGAAAATGTAATTAATTACTTAGTTAAATTAATTACATTTCTAAAACATCAACCAAAAATCATCTGGGCTCAGATTTCTTATCATCAAAATTCTAAATGACAGTGGAGAAAATTTTCCATTTTCCATGTAAAATTGAAATATACCCTTACTTCTGAGGGTGAACCTAGAGCCTATTATACAGAGCGAAGTAAGTCAGAAAGAGAAAGAAAAATATTGTATACTAACACATATATATGGAATCTAGAAAAATGGTACTGATGAATTTATTTGCAAGGCAGCAATGGAGAAACAGACATAGAGAACAGACTTATGGACATGGGGAGAGAGGAGGAAAGGGTGAGACGTATGGGAAGAATAACATGGAAACTTACATTACCACATGTAAAATAGATAGCCAACAGGAATTTGCTATATATCTCAGGGAACTCAAACAGGGGTCTGTATCAACCTAGAGGGGTGGGATGCGGAGGGGGATGGAGGGAGGTTCAAGAAGGAGGGGCTATATGTGTACCTATGGCTAATTCATGTTGAGGTTTGACAGAAAACAACAAAATACTATAAAGCAACTATCCTTCAATTATTAATTTTAAAAATGCTAAATGATAATGGAGCAAATTTCCAATTTCTATGTGAAATTATATGCTCACTTCTGTACCATGGCAAATTATAAATCCAATGTGAATACAAATCCAAAATATTTTCAGATATTCAAGAACTTAAAACATCAATTGACTATTCTTTCCAAGCATGTGTGCATGCATATTCAGTCGTGTCCAACTCTGTGCGACCCCATGGACTACAGCCCAGCAGTCTTCTCTGTCCATGCGGATTCTCCAGGCAAGAATACTGGGGTGGGTTGCCATTTCCTCCTCCAGGGGATCTTCCCGATCCAGGGATAGAAGTGGAGTCTCTTAGGTCTCCTGCATTGGCAGGCGGGTTCTTCACCACTAGTGCTGCCTGGGAAGCCCCCAGATTTCTTTCCAAGAAACCCACTTAAATAAGAGTGGAAAATAAGAAAAAAGACTTGGGATATGAAATAAAAGCTTTCCCAGGATTCTGATAGAATGAAGTGCGAAAATAACAGCTGTGCAGCAGGTCTAGGAAATAAGAGGTCCAAATGAGAACAGGAACTTAGTGGGCTCTAGGAAGAAATTTGGATGTGAGAGTTGCACTGTGAAGAAAGCTAAGTGCCGAAGAATTGATGCTTTTGAACTGTGGTGTTGGAGAAGACTCTTGAAAGTCCCTTGGACTGCAAGGAGGTCCAACCAGTCCATCCTAAAGGAGATCAGCCCTGGATATTCATTGGAAGGACTGATGTTGGAGCTGAAACTCCGATACTTTGGCCACCTCATGCAAAGAGTTGACTCATTGGAAAAGACCCTGATCCTGGGAGGGATTGGGGGCAGGAGGAGAAGGGGATGACAGAGGATGAGATGGCTAGATGGCATCACCAACTCGATGGACATGAGTTTGAGTAGACTCCGGGAGTTGGTGATGGACAGGGAGGCCTGGCATGCTGCGATTCATGGGGTCGCAAAGAGTCGGACACAACTGAGCAACTGAATGGAACTGAACTGAACTGAGGAAGAAATTCCTCCTAAAGAAAGCCATAAGAAACAACACAGAAATGCAGTTTATGAAAAACTCATCTTTGTTATGTGAAGTCAATGACAGTGTGGTGTGATTTACAGAAATTTATGAAGGGTTGGAAAAGCTAACCCAGGGACTTCCCTGGCAGCCCAGTGGTTGACTCTGAAATTCCACTGCAGGGGCATGAGTTCAGTCTCTGGTCAGGGACCTGAGATCTCACATGCTGCTGTGGTACATCCAAAAAAAAGTGAATCCATTTGTCCTTAATCTTGGTGATATTCTTTTTCTAACCATGAAGTATTAACAGTGGACCTTTAGGAAGGAATTCTAGCAAGTGGTAATGATTCTAAAACCAAAAATATTAAAACAAAATTTATTTACAATCAATATATGAAAGATCCTAAAGTATTTATTTAAATATAGACAATACATGAAATATTTATCCAGATGTAGGCAAAGGATAGGGTAGTTACCTCAAGTCAACCTCTAGATTAACAGTGAAAGACCCCATTATGCTTGCAAAATCAAATATAAATATTATTAGTAATAATAATGTGTAAGTAAAACTATAGATGGCACAATTAGGAGAGGAATGATAAGGGTACTGACAATTATGTCTTATATTAGTGCAAAACCAAGAAGAATTACTGCCTGATTTTGCTGAAATAATAAGTGTAAGTTGATAAATAATGCTTAATGTTATGAAAGTGAAAGTGTTAGTTACTCAGTCATGTCTGACTCTTTGCAACCCCATGGACTTCAGCCTGTGGGGCAACTCTGCCATGGGATTCTCCAGGCAAGAACACTGGAGTGGGGGCAGCCGTTCCCTTTGCCAAGGGGGTCTTCCTGACACAGGAACTGAGCCCAGATCTCCAGCGTTACAGGCAGATTCTTTACCGTCTGAGTCACCAGAGGAGAGTTACTGTCTGGATTTGAGGAATAGTAAGGATAAGTTGACAAATAATGCTTAAAGTTGTAAAAGGAGCTAATAATACCAATAACAATGATTGAGAAAAGAGGAAGGGATGGAAAAATATGAGTTAAATACCAATCTTTCCTAGTAGAGGCAATAGAGTTGATATTTCAAGAAATACCTTATTATTTAGATGCATGGGATTATCCAACAAAAGATCTAATAACAGTTGAAAATGATTGTTTCTGACAAGGGAGTATAAAGGATAGAGCTTTTCATTATAAGCTTTTCTGTACTGCTGGAATTTTTAGCATACCCATTCTGTTTTGATTGCAACAAATAATTTTAAATAAAATATAAAACAAAGAGAAAGAGTATTTCACAGATAATAGCATATAACCTTGACTAACAAATGAATACTCTGAATATATTGCCATTGACATGAGCAAAAGAAGCCTATAAAGGCAAGAATAGAACAAATTTCTTTAAGAGGTAGACAATGGCTATAATTCATATAAATTATTCTAGATGCAATTTCATTAGCAATAAAACAAAAATTGATACAGCAAGAATAATTCTACTTCTAGAAGTTCTGCAAGCAATGCTCTTGTACAAGCTACAGGAAATGTCGAGTCACAACACTGCAGGGCAGCTTCCGGGCTAAGTCAGCCCTGAAAAGATCCAGGTCATCAGTAAATCAAGGACTGCAACAAATTCTTAATGGCATAAGAAGGTTTAACTCTATCCCAATAATGAGATATATAAATAATGAAAAATGTCGGCCAGAACAGTCTCCAGCAGAATTTCTGAGCCATCCACAACACTTTCATTAAAGTCTGACTGTCACCAACTAATATAACAGAGAAAACGTCTCCTTCAAAGCCAAGACCTTAGGCTCCAGAGGCCTTTCTCTTCACTTGCAGTCTTTCAGTCTATGTCACCTAAATGCCCAGACTATTTTAACAGTTTCAGAAACCTCAGACCCCAAACTACATAAGGAAGATGCAATGTAAAAGTTCACGATTTTATATTCAACAAGCGTAAATACTGAAAACACCAATTGTCTTACAGTCTTCTCAGCTTCAAACGAGTTTCAGCCAGCTCTGGGAGTTGGCGATGGGTTGGGAGGCCTGGCGTGCTGCAGTCCATGGGGTCACAGAGAGTCAAACACAACTGAGCGACTGGACTTCTCAGCTTCACCCCTTCTCCACGTGAACTGGATTCAGCTGTGAACACATCCATGACGCATCAGGTGCTTATCAGGACACACTTGTTCCCACCTGCTTCCTAAGAGTAGGTATTCTATTTCTGACCACAACCTTGAAAAATAAGCACATTTTCTGTACTCCACATCTGCAACTTGATTTCAGGGAAAATCTACTATTCTCACACAGTCATCTAGGTGCTACTCAATATCTTATGGTGAGTAGTATGGTCCAAAGAATCTTTCTGCTCTGAAATGCATTCAAGTAGATTCTGTTATGTTAGTTACTACAGGACTGCATGACCGGGTGGATCACACTGCTTGTGCCAAGACGGGGAAATGGGGCGGGAGATCTGTGTGTGTGTCTTTTGTTCATGGTCCTGGGAGGCCAGGCGTTATTAAAGTTACTAGAAGGAGGGAGCGGGAGGAGATCGTAAGTCATATTATGTAACATAACAGTTATAGTAACTGGTACTCCAAACAGATTCGTAACTTCTTATAAAGCACTGTAGTATGACTCAACTGCAAAGCTCCAACAAGAAACACGATGCAAAACCCAAGAAAGCCCGAGAAACACAGGCAGTAACAGTTAACAGTATCAACAATTAAACGACAAGTATGAGTACTTATGAATCATAGTTTACCTCTACTTACGTTTATCTATATTATCTTATTTAAGCTCAAAAAATCCTATGCACTGAGTGCTGTCACAACCCTTATTTCATTGATGAGGAAACAGAGACTTGGAAAGGATATCTAACTTGCCCATACCTCGCAAATGGTGTAACAGCGATTCAAATCCAGACAGTAGAATTCCAAATCTGACATGATTAAGCACTCAGCTCCTGCATAGCTCAAGGGGGCTTCCCTGGTGGTTCGGTGGTAAAGAATCTGCCTAAAATGCAGGAGACAGAGATTCGATCCTTGGGTTGAGAAGATCCCCTGGAGAAGGAAATAGCAACCCACTCCAGTATTCTTGCCTGGGAAACCACATGGACAGAGGAGCCTGGTGGGTGACAGTCCATGGGGTCAAAGAAGACTTAGCGACTGAACAACAACATGGGTCAAGACAAAGACTTACACATAAAGAGTAGACGACTGATTTTACTGAAGCTGAGCTAAAAGATACGCATTAGGGATCCAAAAAAAGGGTTATAAAGTAAAATAAGAAAAGGGGGGTTAACAACCTGTTGAGCTAGTACTAAGAAAAATTTAAAAGTGCCTTAATCTCTTTTGTAAATATATCCCAAAACTCAAGACCGATACAGGAAGTAGTTAGGTATAAATCACAATTAACAAAATATGAGAAAGGCAGAGGTAAGGTGAACATATTTTAAGAGTTTATTTGTAAGCAGTTTTAATTTAATAGCATATTTTAATAAGGGCTTCCCTGGTGGATCAGGCAGTAAAGAATCTGTCTGCAATACAGGAGACCTGACTTTGATCCCTGGGTCAAGAAGATCCCCTGAAGAAGGAACTGGCAACCTGCTCCAGTATTCTTGCCTGGAAAACTGCATGGACAGAGGAGCCTGGTGGGCTACAGTCCATAGGGTAACCAAGAGTCGGACACGACTAAGTGACTAATACTTTCACTTTTTAATAAAACAAGTTCAATTTATTTCTATGCATAAACAAAGTATTATGAAAGGAAAAGAAAGTATATTTAAAAAACTAACGGGTCTAATCTTATTTTAAAAAGACTGATATACAGCGATTTGTATGGTAAAGGGAGGTGATGAAATTATGAGGTTCAGTATTACAGAGGTTTAATAGGTCATTAATATCTATTTCTGTGTTCAATCTGACATTCGTTTTTCTCTTTTTCTGTAAGCGTTATGGCTGCAACTACGTTTTCCCTATTTGCTGAACTTTGAACCTGATACCCATAAGACCCTCAGTAGTCTTTCAGAAGAAGGAATTATCTAGCCTTTTGGAGAATAGAGTAAGCCCAACCTAATTGAAAAGACTCAAGATTCTATAACTCTGGATCTACTTTGGGACAGAAATTTTTTCAAGACCATTTGGAGTTGAAATATTCTTTGAGAATTTTGTTTTCTAAGAGTTATAAATACATTTAAATATTAGATTAATAGATGAATAGGTGAAAAGATAGGTAGGTAGGTAGGTAGAGAGATGGACTGACTTGATTTCTAAGAAAACTTGTGAACATAGAATGTAAACTATGATGTAAAAAAAAAAAACCCAAAAAACAGTGTAGTCAAAAGGAAAGAATTAAACTCAAAATTCTATCCAAAATAATTCACTTTTGAGATTTCTCCAATAAATTATTTACTCAAGTTACACAGACCAAATGTAATATTCTATGTCAGTGGGACACTTCATGGCTTGTCACCTTCATATGTAAAAACAACTTTTTAACTCTTTTTTCTCGAGTTGGCTCAGGTTCCCACAAGTTTCTCTCAGATACTGCCAGTTAGCACAGTGTGATTGCTACATGTAATACAATATGACAAGACTTCCCGTTAATGTGTTCTCTACAACACCCTGAAGTAACTGGCTTAATACAATATTTAGAATGGTGCAGTCAGCTGGGAAATCATGCTCTTGACTGTAGTGACTGCTGAGCACAGATTGTGGCATTTCCCTCCAGGCTTTCATCCCTGAGCTTGCAGGGGCAATTTGTTCCCCCTGGAATCAAGTGCTCCAAATCAAATAAAAGTTTTAAAACAATGTTTTCTTCTCTAGAGCACAGACTTTAAAAGAGAATAAAGAGGATTCTCCTGCTAAATTTACTGTTTTCTTCCTTTCTCTACAAAAACACTGGTCACACTCAGTCCCCATTAATTGCTCAACTACAAAGGTTATTCAGAACTTCAATGTAATTTATGTGGATTCATTACAACAGGAGAGGTTTTTCTAAACGTTACTTTTCCAAGCCTCATTTTTTTCCTTATCTAGTCAAAATACAAATGTAGGATCCACTGTTAAACTGCATTTCTCTAGCCATGGAACATAAATGTCTGTTTCTCTCCAGAAATCATCTATCACTTAAAACAGAATCTCCTGGGGAGTTCTCTTTATTTCAGATTTACTGGATCAGAATCTCTGAAAAGGAGGCAAGATAAATTGCATTTTAACAAGCTTCACAAAAGCTTTTTGGACATATTAAAATTTGAAAGTATTAAATTATAAATTCCATAATTCCTCATCTTGATTGTAGACTTATTAATCGAAGCTTTATTAAGAAGTGAAAAAATAAACATTATGTATATATATATAAAAATGTATGTGCACATATATATATAATACGTTAGTAAAATATTATAATCAAACTTCAAGACTTCAAACTCAGACCCATTAATGATATTTTTTTAATTTTCAAATAAAAAGGTAAGCCATACTAAATGAAACTTAAAGGGATTGAGATTCTTATTCTTTTTAACATGGATATGAAAATATCGAATTCAGGACCAAAAGTTAGGTCAATGAACTCATTGCTCATTCATTCTTTAGCTGATCCGTGTCAATCCTTCTCCTAAGTGCTGGAGATAGAAACACGAATTAGATATACTCCGGCTAGTAGAATAAACACAAAAAACAGATCTCTGTAACATAATGCAGTAAATATAGGCAAAGGTATATCAGAAGCACCAAAGAGTACAGCTATCTCTGGTTGGGTAATGAAGGGATAGTGACAAGAAGGCTTCTTGGACATGACTCATGGGTTGAGACTTCAAATAGAAGAATGAGTTAGATTGCTCAGGAGTATGAGTTAAGAGGATTGTAGGCAGAGACACCAGAATGAACAAAGATATGGAGACAAGAAAAAGCATGCTTTGTGAGATAAACTGTGAGTAACTCAGTGACCTGAAGAGAAAAACCAGTGTCAGGAATTGGTTTAGATTTGAAACTTGAAGACAGGCAAAAGTCAGATCATTAAATGCCTGGTAAGACATGTGAACTGCCTTGGATTTTAAATACTTTTTACTTTGCTCTTCCCTTCTCCCGGGACTCCAGTTACAGGTTTGCTAGACCGCTTGGTAATACCCCCACAGTCACTGAGATCACACACGTTTCAGTTTCCTCTCCCCAGGCCTCGCTGTCTGTGCTCTCTACATCCATATACTCAGGCTCACTGACCCCTTCTGCAGTGTCTCACCTGCTATAAAGTCAATCCAGGGGATAGTTTTCTGATTTTATTTTTATCTCTAAAACTTCCACCTCACTTTGTATCCTTTACTTCTCTTTATGCTCATTTCCTTTTTTCCGCTTTTTAAGCCTTTTTTGTATTGAAGCATAGTTGACTTGGGCTTGCCTAGTGGCTCAGATGGTAGAGAACCCGCCTGCAGTGCAGGAGGCCCAGGTTCACTCCCTGGGTGGGGAAGATCCCTGGAGGAGGGAATGGCTGCCCACTTCCTGCCTGGAGAATCTCATGGACAGAGCAACCTGGCAGGCTACAGTCCATGAGGTCACAAAGAGCTGGACATGACTGAGAGACTCAGCAGAGTTAATTTACAATATTACATTGGCATTAGGTGTGCAACAGAGTTATCAGAGTTTTTATAAATGTCAGGCAGAGAGAGACAAATAGTGCATATTTTCACTTGTAGAATCTAAAGAATAAAACGAATGAATGTAACAAAACAGAAACAGACACAGAGAACAGACTAGTGGTCACCACTGGGCAGAGGAGGAGGGGTGGGGCAAGATCGGAGAAGGAGAGTAAGGAGAACAAACTAATACGCATAACATAGATAAAATAAGAGCAGGTAATGCACAGCACTGGGAATATAGCCAATATTTTGTTCACATTTTGTTTTAAATCTCTGAGTGTATTTATAATATGATATCATTTGCTAATGTTATAATATTCATCCTTTTGTGCATGTTTTTATAGCCTGATTTTTCTCCTAGCTATGCTCACAATTTCCTTCTTCATAAGTCTGGTAATTTTTTATTTATTGATAGATATTGTGTGTGTTTTCCCATTTTTGGAGATTAGCTTTTGATCTGACAGGCAGTTAACTTACACGATACTTTTGAAATTTTTTTTTAAACTCTGCAGAGTGGATATAAAATACTCCTTCTCAGTTAGGTTTCTGCAAGAAAATTAAACCCTAGTGCCTAAGGCAATATTGAACATAATGAATTAATTTATATCTAATGTATTTAGAATGGTATTATATCAACCCTGAAAGAAACAAGAAAAGAGTTATTCAAACTTTTTTTCCACAGAATGCCAGTTGAGAAACACCAACGGTTCAGCGGCACCACCAAGGCATGACCCTTTCGAAGTTTCTCGGAAGGTCCAGGTGTTTAAGGAGGACTCCTCATTCGAACTAAAACTCAAATGTTTCCCAACCATGTGTGAATTCTGGAAACTTTTCAGCTTACAGCTTCATGGCTCTTCTTTGCCTGACCTCAAGCAGTTTCGTCATACACATGTACAACTTAGTATTTAGCAACAAATTCAAGCCCCTAAACAAATTTCTGACATTCTTTTCTCCATGCAGCCTCTATCTTCCTGCTATTTTGCTCCATAAATTCCAGATGCCTCAAGGTTCCTGGACAACAGTTCTGTCTACTCAGCTCAGTAATACCACTGTGCTCTGTTCAAGACCCCCTCTCTACACTGTAGTCCGGAAAGCGTTTGAAGACAGAATAACCGTAGGCTCATCTGGTTTCCCTTCTTTCATTATTGTGCCAACTATTTGACCAATGTCCAAAAATTGTTACAGCATATATATTGTCCGGTTTTATCATTATTTATGGGAGGAAGGTAAGTCCAGCCCCAGAACGAAAGCTTTATCTTGGACCTTAAATTACAGTTGATGGAGAGCCAACAGAGGATTTTAATCAGAAGACTGACATGGTTAGCTTTGTATCTCAGATGACTGTAGCCGTCCTGTGGAAGGAGAAGGTGAAAAAGATTAGACTGATAAAGGGAGAAGCTCCAGACATATTTAGCAGCTGAAACCATCAGGATGAGATGGTTCATTTTTTTTTAAATGTGAGAGGAAGGAGTCAGAAATACCTGTTAAGAACTTAAGCTTGGGCGTCTGAGTGCCATCAACTCATATGAGAAAGGGGACCTAGTTGATGGCGGTTTTGTTGTTCATATTGTCTAGGAGGCATCTTTGGAACACCCAAATGGAGAGAACCTTTGAAGACTTGAATACACAAACCTGAAACTCAGGGGATAAGATTTTGGTTGGAAGAAGTAAAATCATGAGAATGAGCACATAGTATACAGAAACTGTAGAGGAAATACTAGTGTTCAGGAAGAATATATGGACCCCTAAGACAACACAGGGGAAATAAGCACACTAACATTTAAGGATGAAAGGGATAAGGTGGAGCTGGAGAAGTCCTCTGAAATGAAGAGAACCAGGAGACTGCAGAGTTATCAAGGTAACGAAGACTACGATTTCAAATGAGAGCTCTAGCTAAGTAAAAGCTAAGAGAATGGTCATTTGCTTATGCAATTAAAGAAGCAGAGGACCATTACTCACTCAGTAGGTGAGTGTAGCCGAAAGCCAAATGCCAACAGGCAAAGAACATGAGGGGGAACAGAGAACAAGTAAAGCCGACTCCTTTAAAGGCTGAAGAAAGCTCAGGAAGACATGTGTGGGTCAGGAGAGAATAATACCTTTAGTATATGAGACTTGAATTCCTGAAAGCTGAAGAGAGGAACTTAAAAATACAGGAGAGGGCAGAGAAAATGGATTAAGGTCACAGAAGAGAGAGGCCAAGATGAAGTCAAGAACACAGAAGGATAGATTAGCCTTGATCAAGAGTCTTAATCTCCACTGGTGTCAGAGGAAAGAACATATAAATTAGCAACGAAGCCCATAAAGGTTTGTTCTGACCGAGGGTTCCCACCTGTTTCCAGAGCAGTGACAAGACCTTGATCTAAGGATAGACTGCTATAGAGGTTGGGAAGAGAGAGCAAGGGTGTCGGAAACTGAGGGCAAGGGCCTTATTCTGAGAGACAGCTTTCATTCAAAGCCTTTACAGTGCTTTCTTGTTGACTCAGTCAGTAAAGAATCTGCTTGCAATGCAGGAGACTGCCTGCAATGCAGGAGACCCAAGGTCAATCCCTGGGTGGAGAAGATCCCCTGGAAGAGGAAATGGCAACCAACTCCAGTATTCTTGCCTGGAGAATCCCATGGACACTACAGCCCATGGGATCTCAAGAGTCGGACACACTTAGAGACTAAACCACCACCAACAGCAGTGACAAAGACCCTGGTCAGGGACAGTCACTGACGGCTGTTGATGCGAGCTGTCACATAGCATGCCGAGAGTTCACATGCGGGCTGTCACATAGCATGCAGAGAGTTTACGTGCGAGCTGTCACATAGCATGCCGAGAGTTCACATGCGAGCTGTCACATAGCATGCCGAGAGTTTACATGCGGGCTGTCACATAGCATGCTGAGAGTTTACATGCGGGCTGTCACATAGCATGCCGAGAGTTCACATGCGAGCTGTCACATAGCATGCCGAGAGTTCACATGCGGGGATACACACGAGAATGTTAGTCACAATGATGACGATGAAAACATATGTCCTGACAGATACCTCTCCACCCCCACCCTAACCCACCCGCCCTGCGCCCCTACACACAGGAACTCCCTTCAGAACCGCAGTCCCCTGGCTGCCGAGAAGGCAGCGAACCCTCAAGGCAAGGGAATCTCTGCAGAAGAGAGGTGCCGTCCCCAAGGTGACGCTTCATTCCCTGCTATGGTCTGTATCCCATGACTGGTCAATGCAAGGACCCAGAAATCCGGCCTCTGTGCCCCACGGGCAGGCTGAACTGCCATTCCAGTTCCAGGTCCCTGGAGAGCCGTTGGAGGCCGTGGTCGCTGAGGACCAGCAGTCGGACCTCTCTGTCAACCCCCTCCCCTTCCTCCTCACACAGGGGCTTCACACACAGGACAGGCCTGAATTTCAGACAATCACGTTCTGAAGATTGCGTTTCTAATTAAAAAGTACTCATTGCTTGCCAGAAATTTTTAACTGCGCATCCTTTATTTTTACTTGCTAAATCTGGCAACCTTATCCACAGGTATTAATCCTGAGAGCACTTCCTAGTCAACTTCCTTCACACCAATTCCATTTCAGGGTTGGCCTCCCAGGGAATGCAACCTGCAATCGTCAGTGGATTCTGGAACTAGTTACCTACTGGACGGCTGGCCGTGAGGAACCCATATCTGGGCGTAGGCAGAGTATAAACAGTTCCCAGAAGTAGAGTGATGCATGCGTGCTAAGTCGCTTCAGTCGTGTCTGACTCTTTGTGACTCCATGGACTGTAGCCCGCCAGGCTCCTTTGTCCATGGAATTTTCCAGGCAAGAATACTGGAGTGAGTTTACGTTTCCTCCTCCAGGGGGATCTTTCCAACCCAGGGATCGAACCAGAGTCTCCTTCATCTCTTGAATGGGCAGGCAGATTCTTTACCACTGAGCCACCTGGAAAGCCGGAAATAAGAGACAGTGTTACTTATATCCTCCCAGGGAAGAACTTGGAGAATTTTTGCTTTGGGGCTCTATGGGTTGAGAAGTCCTGACTCCCAAAGCAGGAATTCTACCAGAGGAAACGACAAAAATCTCACTAAACGTTAAGCTCTGGTTATCTCTCTAGCACCTTAAGCTTCACATGACAAAGGACCAGCAGGCAAGAAGTTACCAGACTGGGCAGAGGCAGTTGGTCATTAGAAAGAGATAAAGCTACTATCATGTCCTGGAGGCAGGGGGAAATACGTTTGGCGCCCTTAGACATTGCTTGTTCCTCCCTTGCTCAGTTTTGATGGTAAGCAGACAAGTATAGAAATCATGACTAGAGAAGGCATAAATGACTAGGTACTTGACTATACGCCCTAAAACGTACTGTGGCAGGACAAGAAAAAATTAAAAGACAAAAGAATCACAGAGGAGTGTTATATAGAGGTCAGAACAGGCTTTCTCTAAATTCAGAGTATATTGATTTCTCCTATCATCTTCTCCTGATTTTCCAAGAATACAGATCTATTATCACTGAAAAAATTACTACATTATAGAGAATACAAATTAGTGTTTACTGAGAATCTGCTATATGTCAGGCAGTTTTCTTACATTATTTTCACATTAATTCTTACGACAACCCTACAGGTTAAGTCTTACTCTCCACAGATTGGAAATTGAGTTTTAAGAAGTGAACAGTGAAAGATATTTCTCTTACAGGATGCCCACCTGGGAAACTAATAGACCCTTGGGCTTCAGACAGACTGAACAGGACCATGGAGATTGAAAACAACACTGATATGGCCAGTATAAATGCTCAAAAGCATGACTCTGCAATGGAACTTTCTAGAATGATGGAAATGTTCAATATCTATGTGTTTTCTACCTCACATGGTAGCCGCTAGCCACCAGCAGCTAGTGAGCAATTGGAATGTAACTAATGCAACTGAGGGATTTTCCTATTTTATTTAAGTTTAATTAGCTTAAATTCTCATTTAAATATCCATTTGTATTTGTTAGTACAGATCTAAAGTACCCCAGGAATTTTCTTTGTGCTTCTAATAAAATATACCCAGGGGTTAAGATGGTTGTTACATCAACGCAACCCTGAATTTCCAGCATACGATTTCTGCTTTATTGACCATACTTTTCCTCTCCCTCAAGTTCTGACAAAATTGCACTCACGGCACTCCAAGCTCTAATTCTTAATACAGCAAATGTATCATACATATTATGGGCTTCCCTGGTAGCTCAGCAGTAAAGAATCCACCTGCAATGCAGAAGCCACAGGGGAGACTAGTTTGATCTCCAGGTAAGAAAGATCCCCTGGAGGAAGGCATGACCACTCACTCCAGTATTCTTGCCTAGAGAATCCCATGAACAGAGGAGCCTGGCGTGCTACCGTTCATAGGGTTGCAAAGAGTCAGACACGACTGAGTGACTTAGCATGCACACACGCATCACAGACATCAAATAAAGATTTTTTAGCAGCTACTGCTAATTTCAGAGAGACCCTATTATACAGAGGCTTCTCTGGTGGCTCAGACTGTAAGAATCTGCCGGCAATGCGGGAGACCTGGGTTCAATCTCTGCTTTGGGAAGATACCCTAGAGAGGGAAATGGCTACCCACTGCAGTATTCCTGCCTGGAGAATTCCATGGACAGAGGAGCCTGGTGGACTATAGTCCATGGGATCGCAAAGAGTCAGACACGAGCTACTTTTTCCTTCTTCATAATTCCTTAGCTAGATAAAGTCTAATTTTTCTTTCTCAAAAATAATGTAGATCTATATTAAGTTAAACAGCTGTTTTCTATTTTTTGTTGTTGTTTTTATGCCTGGTTTTGTTGAGAGGGGCCGGTTTTGTTTCGTTTTTCACCGTGTGACTAATCTTTAAATGTCTCCAATTTACTGTTTACTGTCTGTTCAACCTCCTTCTCTAGAGATTTAGACCAAATAGATTTTTCCTGATTAGGTTGCTCATCATTATTTTCTGAGCTTCCAATTAAGTATCATCTGGCAATCTGGCAATTTTGTGAAACATTAAGGCAGGCTGTATTCAGTTCTGCCTTTTAACGTTTAACTCTCATTAAAGAGAATCTATTTTGAGACCACTGCAGAACTGAGACCTCCAAATATTAATAAGTTTTGACACTCTGCCAAACCTACAAAAAGCTACACTCTGCTTAAAAGGATTTTTTAAAATCAAATCCTGACAGACCATTTACCAAATTGAGTATCTTTAATTTTCTGGCTTCTCTCATTCAATCTAGCGAGTCACATTGAAATTCTTAAGTTCTGGTGATTTCACAACTCCCACAAATGTTTTGCAATTAACACTGCCTTTCTACAGGTAAAGTATGAGGTGAGAGAAACACGTCCTTGAGAGTGTTAGCAAGGTATCTCTCCTGCCTTCATGTGAGTACTCACTTTTAGCACCTGCTTTTTTGCTGAGGTGAAAAAGGAGATGTAGATTTTTAAAACCTAGAGTGTACTACACATTAAAAAACCAAAAAGAAACACCAAACTTTTCCCCTCAAGTTCTTATGGCTTTCAAGTACCTGGCTAGATGATAGAGGCCACACAAGGAGAATCTAAGCGAATGCTCAGCTCTCTAAAGCCAGAGAACCTGAGTTTGAATCTTGATTCTATTGTTGAACATTAGACAATTATTGAACATGTCTGTACCTCTGCTTCTTCATCTAAAAAATAGGGATAACAATACAACCTACCCTATAATGTTGTTTTGAAAATTAAATAAGTTAACATCTGTAAAGCACTTAAAAACCATGCCTGGCATAAAGAAACCTAGCCTGAGTACATGGAACCATAGTATGCAACTGTTGCCTAGAGCTCTAGGTATTGTAAACTTTATGTGTATATTTAACACTTGCATGATCTTAGAAACACTTCTTACACATACCTTTGAGACTGTAGTATTTAGATTCTAGAAATAGCAGTAAAATTTTAAATGTTCATCGTAATTTTATACAAAGAGAATTCACAGAAAAGGGGTTTTCACTCAAATTGGAGATTGGTGTTGTGATACTTCTGTAATGGATACAGACAAGAGCTTTGTCTTCCTAATGGAAATGATGCCTACGATTCTCGTAGTGATAACAGTTATGGGCAGTGATGTATCTATGGGCACTGCACTGCATTATTCATTCTGAGCAAACTTGCTTATTCAACCAACCAATGCTCCTAAGTCACCTCCATTTCACCTCTTTCTTTTATTTTATTCACCTTTATTACTAAGTATGAGCAGTAACATTAGCACCAAAATGGCTTTCATGACATTTTATCCTTTACTCTAGTAAAGGATAAAGACATTAATAAAAAAAAATCACAGAAATGTGAAACTTCAACTGATTTATATGAATGTATTTGAGCATATTAATTGAAGATGTGATCTAGTCAGGAGATTAAGGAATTTTCCCTAGAGAAGAGAGGACTGAACAGATGCCTGAAGGTGTAAGGAAGTTAACCACCCTAGAAACAGCATGAGCAAAGTTTCATGGGACGAAGTGAAGAGAACAAGGCAAACGAGATCATCAATAAAGCTGGAATGGCAGGTAGAGAACAGACCATACTGCGAGATTAGGCTACGCTAAGGAAGCTTACCCACATCATACAGCCATAAAATCCACTGAAGGATTCTAACCAGGAGACGAGGAGGGAACAAACGTGATCAGGTTTGACTTCACAGCAAATTAGTAGGCCTTCAAGGAGAAGAAGACAGACAGCGAGAGAAGGAGGTAAAGTTAAGTCAGTCGGTAGGGAGACTATTTAAATATGCTGCCTTGAGCTCCCAGGTGGAGATGGAAAGAGGTATAAATTCAAGAGACACTTAGGAATCTTGATTCATTGGATGTGGAAGGTGAGGAAAAAGAGGGGTCAAAAGTAATTTCTAACTCTCTGACTTGCATAACTAGACCAGATTTAGGGAGGGAAAAATCATGAATTTTGAGGAGCGGGGGGATTACTGCATTTGAAATGCTTTTCTGTGTGTGTTGGTTTTTTCTGTTTTTTTTTTTTTAATTTGAAATACAGTTGATTTACAATATTGTATTAGTTTCAGGTGTACAACAGAGTGATTCAACATTTTTGTAGATTATAGTCCATTTAAAGTTATTATAAAATATTGGTTATATTTCCAATATTTTGTGCTAAACAATATATCCTTTGGCTTTACTTTTTTAATTTATTATTTTTAAATTAATTTTTGTTGGAGAATAGTTGCTTTACAATGCTATGTTAGTTTCTGCCGTACAGCAGAATGACTCAGCCATACATATACATAGACACATGCCCTCTCCCTTTTGGATTTCTTCTGTTCGGGTCAGTACAGCACATTAGGTGCGTTCTCACTCGATATCTACTCCAGACATATACCAGCAGTGCACGCGTGTCAGTCTCCAGCTCCCAGTTCCACCCCCTTTCCAAACCCTTCAGTTCAGTTCAGTTGCTCAGTCATGTCCGACTCTTTGCGACCCCATGAATCGCAGCACGCCAGGCCTCCCTGTCCATCACCAACTCCCGGAGTTCACTCAAACTTATGTCCATCAAGTCAGTGATGCCATCCAGTCATCTCACCCTCTGTCGTCCCCTTCTCCTTCTGCCCCTTGGTGTCCATATATTTGGCCTTCCCTGGTGGCACAGACAGTAGAGAATCTGCCTGCAATCCAGGAGACCTGGGTTCCATCCCTGAGTCGAGAAGATCCCCTGTAGAAGGGAACAGTGACCCACTCCAGTGTTCTTGGGGCTTCCCTGGGGGTGTTCTCTATGCCTGTGTCTCTATCTCTGCTTTGCAAATGAGATCATTTATGCTATTTGTACCTCTCAATTCCTACCTTATTTTGCCCCTCTCTCTTTCCCTCTCTTAAAATATTCAAATAAAAATATCAAGTTCACAGTGAGAAAATGTCTAATTTTAAGTTTAACAAATTAACTGGTACCAGTCTACTCTTCCCATAGTAAATGATTATAAAACTGACAAAATATATGAAATAGTATTTTCAGATCTTGGTCAAAAAGGCAGCACTGAACTCTAATCCCTGAGAAAGGAAATACACAAAAGAAGTCCCATGCTGCTGCTGCTGCGAAGTCGCTGCAGTCGTGTCCGACTCTGCGCGGCCCCACAGACGGCATCCCACCAGGCTCCCCCGTCCCTGGGATTCTCCAGGCAAGAACACTGGCGTGGGGTGCCATTTCCTTCTCCAGTGCATGAAGGTGAAAAGTGAACATGAAGTCGCTCAGTCGTGCCCGACTTCTTAGCGACCCCATGGACTGCGGCCTAGCAGGCTCCTCCGTCCCTGGGATTCTCCAGGCAAGAGTACTGGAGTGGGTGCCATAAGAAGTCCCATAACTGCCCTGAATTTCTGCCCCGGGGAAAACTTCCAGATTACACTGCAGGGAGGTGGAGTCCAGCAGAGCACGGCAATACCGCCGAGCTGGGGGATCGAAGCCTGAAGCTGCCGAAGAAACTAAAGTCCGTGGAGGTGGACATTGTAGACTAGGAAGCTGCATGGGAAAAGAGCTCACAAACTGACATAAGGATCATCTGTTATCTAGATATCTGAATGTATTACAAACTTTTGCTCTAAATATTTAGCAGGTCTTCAGAACAGACAAGCATTCAGATGCATCTTGTTTTCCCGTTTCTGGTGGCTACCAGTATTCTTTGTTTCGTAGCTACATCACTCCCATCATAAACACAGTCAGTAATGTTGTGTTGGTTTTTTTTTTTAATAAGAAACAAATTAACTCAAAATGACTGAGAAAAATGTTTTAACATTTTAGCCAATGAAATGCCAAGAAAATGCAAATTCCAGAATCTAAAAAGTACACTGGTGCCTCATGGACTGTCTCAAAGAGGAAAGCGGTATGTTTCCTCAGTCATTTCTTAAGGACAGAAATGAGCTCTGACTTTTACTCACACCTGGAGGTAAAGGTCTGTAAGTCACATCTCCAAGCCAACAACCGCCATAAAAGAAAAATAAAATAGGAATTGCACTTTAACATGATTTTATACCTACTCCCAGAGAAGGCGATGGCACCCCACTCCAGCACTCATGCCTGGAAAATCCCATGGATGGAGGAACCTGGTAGGCCACAGTCCATGGGGTCGAGAAGAGTTGGACACGACTGAGCGACTTCACTTTCACTTTCCACTTTCATGCATTGGAGAAGGAAATGGCAACCCACTCCAGTGTTCTTGCCTGGAGAATCCCAGGGACGGGGGAGCCTGGTGGGCTGCCGTCTACGGGGTTGCACAGAGTCGGACACGACTGAAGCGATTTAGCGGCAGCAGCAGCAGCATACCTACTCCCAAACCCTCAAAATTAACAGTAAAGGATGAAAAATATAATTCCACAAGAACACGGAGAACTGGAAGGTACAGACAGCAAATGAGAGACGTCAGAACTATCGCAAAATGTAGAAAACACAATCACGGTACAAAACGTGGTACAACTCAGCAGTCAAAGTATCGTGGATACCGACAGGGTAGGAAAACCAAGGACAGCGACAAACTACACCGAGAGACACTGGGAAGGAGAGGTCTTAGGTAACTAAGGTCAGTCCTTAATATCGACTGGCCGGAAAGTTTGTTTGGTTTTCCATACCACCTTACGGAAAAACCCAAACCAACTTTTCAGCCAACCTGACAGTAACAAGGTGCAGTAGAAATCTAAAATCAATAAACGAATAGAAGCAGCTTCTTTGGACGTATGAAGGAAATGACAGGAAATGCACAGAGAGAAGGACGCGCAGTCCCCCTTGAAGGGACAGGATCTGGAGTAGAGAGGAGGGATGTAGAAAACGGCTGCACTCAGTCGTAAGCTTTTAAACTGTGTGATTTTGAACCTACATATATTGGACTGATGAAAATTCAGATTGCTTTTCTAAAGTTCAATAAGGCTCAAAATAAGTTCAGTAAGTTTATCAAAGACGTCTTTTTTCAAATGTCACACTTTATTAAAAAGGACTCCAGTTTTCTCAGAAGATCAATCCTGTCGTTTTCTGACAGTCAGTCTCCTCTGTGTGTTACTGTTGAAGGTTGATGTGTATTAACCACTGGCACACGGCCCTAGAAAGAACCTTCATCTTACGGTAGAGAACTGTAAAGGATTACCACTTTACTTCTACATTTCTTCCATATATTAATCAATTTGCGAAATCTTCCCACTACGAACCTCCACTTGCTCACCGTCTGACGTGATATTTGAGGAGACGTAAGGACTGTTGCCTGGAAAATCCCACGGATGGAGGAGCCTGGTGGGCTGCAGTCCATGGGGCAGCACACAGTCGAACACGACTGAAGCGACTTAGCAGCAGCAGTAGCAGCAAACTGGAAAGAGAATGGAATTCGAAGCCAGATAGACTTAACTTTGAACTCTTGTTTTCTAACTTTCTAGCTTAAGTATATTTATTAATTTCTCTAACCTATATTTTCTCATCTATAAAATGATAGCAATTCCATTAATGTATAAAATAATGCACATAAACATCTTGTGGTGTGCATAGCATGCAGTAGGTATTCAATAAATGATGGATATTTTATTACATCCATTACATGATGGATTTCTATGGTGTCTTCATCAGAATTTTGTAATCCAAGTGCCCATAAATTCAAAGGCCTACAAAACAAGGCCATGTATCCTTTTAAAGTTTAAATTATCATGATCCAACTGTCCACAAGCTTTATTAACCAAAAAATGGTACCCCTAAATGTCCCCAGTTATTTGGGTCATCCAAAGAGCCCTGACAATTGTCCAGAAACCATCACTCCTCACTGCTCCTCAAGGTCCTGCCCGTGAGGTGCCTGAGAACCCTCCAGACCAGCTCCACCACCACTTCCCGTGACCTACAGGGCCTGAGGGAAGACTCGGGGTGAAGAGGCAATGGGGTGAGAGCGCAGAGGGAAAGGGGAGCCCTGTCCCACATCAGACTACAGACAAGATCTGCGAGAGTTATCTGGGGGCAGGGGAGGGGGATAATTTAAGTTAGGAAACTGAGAGTCAACTTTTTTTTTTAATGAGGCAGGTTTTTAGTCTGTGTATAGGAATTACTGCAGCTAGTTTATCTGCCTTTGGTAAAAAAGAGGAGCTAAAGCCATTCTAAATGCTTAAGACTCAAGTAGTGGGCATGTTTAGAATCAAAAAAGTTTCTTGAATCAAAGTAACTTTGTACCCATCTGAAAAACACAGTAAATCTTCATCATTCGCAGATTCTGTAGCTGCAAATTTGCCCACTTGCTTACAATTTATTTGTAGCCCCCAAATCCATACATACGGTGCTTCCGAGGTAATTCTCCAACATGGAGATGCTGAGAGTGGTGAAAAATACATCATCTGTGCACGTTCCTGGTGGGAGGCAGAGACGCTGTGCCTCCCTGATCTCACAGTGTAAACCGTGTCCTTTTAAACAAGTGTCCCTCTCAAGGGTACTTAGTGCCACATTTTTTACACATCGTGCTTTCTGTTGGTCATTTCCCTGTGGACCTGACCGCAGTGCTGAAGGGCTGGCTAGTGCTTCCAACCAAGCACAGGCGGGCTGTGATACATCTTATGGAGAAAACACACGCACTAGACAAGCTTCCTTTAGGCAGGGCTTACAGAGCTACTGGCTGCAAGTTCGCTGCTGATGAATCAAGAATATATATTAAATAAGGTTTTTTTAAAAACAGAAACACATATAAAAGAAGGTTACGTACTGATTGGTTGATGAAAATGCTGTGACTATAGGCTCACTGGCATCTAACCCTGTATTTCCCCCAGGGCAATGATTCCTCTTCTCTAATTCAGTGTTCCTGAAAACACCTCAATAACAGAAACGAATCTTAAGAATCTACCAGAGTCTGATTGATTATAGTTGAGGGGCCTCTTCTTTGGGCACTAGGGGAAAATAAGCCAGGGAGACGTAAGCTCACTGGGACAGGCTGGGGAGACAAGAACTAGTGAGGTTCTGACTCTGCTGTGACAGAAGTTCTTGAGAACGCAATGGGGGAAAGCTCCAAAGGTCTGAGCCGTAGGCTGCTACCGGTGGTATCGTCCATACCTCAGACGGACCCTTCTCCAACTCTCCTAGGACTAGAAGACGACGGTCAAGGCCATTCAGCAATGGTCCAGGGGAAGCCATCCGCACTGCAGCCACCCAGCTCATCTCTGCCCAGGGATAGGACGCCTTATTCCCGAGAATCAGCGCCGGAGCCAGAGGGGCAGAACGGGGCCTGGGAAGGACTCATTCCTAGGTTTTTCTGTTTGGGGCCTACACTTACTAAATGGGTTTCTTTTTCGTTTGTTTGTTTAAGTGCCCAGTGTTAAAAGGGTATTGATTTACTTGAACTAGGCAAGTAGACTAGAGTGAAATGGAAAAGAGATGGTAAATCAATAAAGTCAACCTTTAGAAGCTCTTCTGAAACACTCCAAAGTAACTCTGTTTGCTGTTCACAAGGTCCTGCTCGAGAGTCCTCTCAGCTTCTGACCATCGCCTCTTCCTGGCACCTCCCCACATCTTACTTAGAGCAGCAGTTCTGTTAAGTCTTTAAACACGGCTAATTCAAACCCAGGAAATCAGTCCTGAATATTCAATGGAAGGACTGATGTTGAAGCTGAAACTCCAATACTTTAGCCACCTGATGCAAAGAACTGACTCATTTGAAAAGACCCTGATGCTGGGAAAGATTGAAGACAGGAGGAGAAGGGGACGACAGAGGATGAGATGGTTGGATGGCATCACCAACTCAATGGACATGAGTTTGAGTACACTCCCGGAGTTGATGATGGACAGGGAGGCCTGGTGTGCTGTAGTCCATGGGGTCACAAAGAGTCGGACACGACTGAGTGATTGAACTGAACTGAACTGAATTCAATTCAAACCCAGTTTGTTTGCCTGCTTGGAAACAGATTCCAAACACTGGCTTCATTCTCAGCTCCTTTTCTTTCATATGCAACACACACACACAGAAGCATACCAACTGGTACAAATAAATACTGGTGGAGGCAGGTCTTACATTATTATTTTTGTAGTTTAGCTCAGTGAGCCCCAAATGGAGAAAAGAGCAGACAAAGAAATGCCCTGCCAACTAAAGACAACAGCAAGAACACAGTGCTTACCAAGAACTAGGGACAAAGTCTTACCTACAGTAATTCATTTAATTCTCACAACTCCATGAGATGGTGATTTTCATAACCCTCATTTGAGACTTATGGCAATCAAGGGGTAGAACAGCTGAGTAACTTGCCCAGAGTTGCACAGTGACGGCCTTGAACTCGGGCAGTGTGGCTCTACAACCTGCTTTCTGAACCAAAGCACAGCACTGCCTCCCCAGTTATCTGGACACTCCTAAAATGAGAGAACTTGTTTGGTTTTTCTCTAGCAGTTCCTAGCATGATGCGGTTACACCATTAGCTCACAAATACAAGTATCTACATGAGAACTTCTCTGAAGCTTGGGCAAGTTTTATAGTATGAAACTACCTTGAATGCTTTCAAGGATGTGTGATGTCCCGTGTAATGTTACCAAGGGCAAAACTGTTCCAGTTAGCAGGTGGTGCTGTTTTTCCCTTTCTAGAAAAACACAAGCTAATCTGAGGAGCAGCAGGCCTTTCCCCAGTTTCCCGTAGATAATCCAGTTCAGATCCAAGAGCATGGAGGTCTTGGTTAAAAACTAGGGTTATGGGCTTCCCTGGTGGCTCAGAGGTAAAGAATCCACCTTCCAACGCAAGAGACGTGGGTTTGACCCCTGGTCCAGGAAGAACCCACATACTGCAGAGCAACTAAGCCCGGGTGCCACAACCACTGAGCTGTGCTCTGGAGCCTGGCAGCCACGACTAAGGAGCCCGCGTGCCACAGCCACTGAAGCTCAGCACCCTAGAAGCCGTGCTCTACGACAGGAGAAGTACCGCCGTGAGGAGCACACGCCACAACTGGAGAAGGGCCCCTGCTTGCTGAGACTAGAGGAAAGCCACCAACAGAGAGCCAGCAGAGTCAGGAAGTAAAATAATAAATAAAAGTAAATTTAAAAAAACACAAAAATACAGTCATGGTTCTGTGGAGTAGGGAAATAATAACTTTTCTTGATTCTACAACAGCTGGAATATGAGATGAGAAAAAGGTGAGGTGAATCGGAGTTCACATACTCAGAGGAGATGGTACAGCGTTTATGACTAAGGATGACAAAAAAGCTGAGGAAGCGAGGAAAGCCTGTAAACCATGACAAGCAAGGCAGCTTCTGCTCTACTGAGACTGCCAACAGAAACATCTGTCAGCCTGCGAGCTCGGTGTCCTGTCAGTCAAATGTTCATCGACTGCTTCTCAGGAAGATGCTCAGTGGTAAACATTCTGCAGAGACAAACACATTATATAAATGCCGTAAAATGTGTTGGAGAGATTTCCAGCCACCGCTAACCTCATCTGAGCAAATCTGAACAGTTCATTAACATCCAGAGAACCATCCACATCTGACACTCCAGTCATTTTAAACCTTTCAAAAGTGAAAAGATTCAATAAAAATCACCAAAACAAAGTCTGTTTCCTACTGTTTGATAAATCAACAGTATTGTGTTTTTCACAAATATCTGACTGTAGACAGAACTTCAGTGTAGTGATCTGAACAGACTCACAAGCAATATCTTATTTCATTTATTTGAAGATACCTGTTGATTTCTTACATATAAACTCCCTAGTTGATTTGATTACCTCTAGGTAGTCCGGAACACCTTGTTAAAGTTGACCACTCTCCTTTCAGGCTTCCCCGGTGGTGCTAGTGGTAAAGAACCCACCGACCAATGCAGGTCAGACCTAAGAGACACGGGTCTGGCCCCTGGTTCGCGTAGATGCCCTGGAGGAGAGAATGGCAACCCACTCCTCGTCGGAAGAATCCCAGGGACAGAAGAGCCTGGCGGGCTATAGTCTGTAGGTTCACAAAGAGCCAGACACAACTGAAGTGACTTATCATGCATGCACACTCCCTTCTTTCACATGCCAATCTCTTTGAGATATAAAGATTTAATATCTATTAATAAGGCAACAATCATCTGAATTCTATATACATAAAAGAAGACATTTCCACAATAATGTCTCATTCTTAAATACTGGTCATGTTGTAACAGGATAATGTTGCCATTTATGTACTAACACAGAATTACTTTACACAGTAGGTATTGATTTTCAAACTGCTCTCCTGAAGCCCAGGGTTCTGGGATGTGTAAGGAGTCTATTTGAGTGAGAAAGATGAAGAGAACGAAATGGCCAAGGGAACTGGGTCCACAAGCATCATTGTAATCAATTTTTAAATCTATCATAAATTACAGTCTTATATAAAATATTTTGGGGAGAAAAATAATTTCTAGCTAAAAAAATAGGTAAATTACCTCTAATGGAATTCTGTTCTGCCAAAGGAAAATACTCCAAATCTAATTCTAGTCTTCACCCTGTAAAAATGATCATTATTTTTAGTGGTTTCCAAGATAATGTGCTTCAATTATGCTCAGCTATTGGTTTAGGTAATTTCATATTAAGTGAATCTCAAATGTAGTCAAATATCACAAAACATTTAAGTCACACTTTTAATCTAAAAAAAATCTAGATATTTAGACACCTTTTCCTAAAACAAATATATTACCTTTCACAATAACCATCAAAATGAGGTAAATTTTTCTTTTGTTTTTCATACCTATCAATAATGTTTCTTAGTTATTTGCACTTAAACTGACTATTTTCTCTCCAAAGTATTCTACTGTCTCCACTAGTTTATTTTTCTATTATTCTATGTGAATAAAAATGAGGCATTCCTATCATACAACAAAATTAAATTATGTTATATGCCTGAAGTTCAAGGATAATTTAATTTTACATTTATTCACTTGTGGTATTTCTAAATTTATTTGAAGTGCTATCTTATTGTACAGAAAAATGTTTCCATCTTTATAATGAAAAATACCTCAGTAATTTCATCAAGATTCCATTTAAAGTTATAGAGATAAGAAATAGTCAAAATCTCATCAACACAATTCCTTCATAAATGTCAATAGGTGATCAACATGTGTGAGTTGTGAGAAATGTTTTATACAGAATTAAACTGCATGTAGATCTTTTTTTATTCTTCATCACCTCCTTAAAATACGGGAAATTAATAGATTGACAACACTGGATAGAAACTTTGAAATTAGTTTATCTAACACATTGTTATATTGGTTAACATGGTGAATTTAAAGTCCCCCAAAACTCTTCCATCTAAAGCCCTTCCAATTACATCATCATAAAACAGAATACTATAGACAGTGGCATGCACTGAATGCAGCTGCATGTCAAGACAGCCTCCATGAATTCCTATCCTCCAACAGAAATTATAACAATAACCAAAGCACACAAGACATGTTCTATTTAAATATATTTACCAGAAGACTATAGGAATAGCTATTAACATAAAAATATAGATCAGTTCAGTTCAGTTCAGTTGCTCAGTCATATCCGACCCTTTGCAACCCCATGAATCACAGCACACCAGGCCTCCTTGGCCATCACCAACTCCCAGAGTTCACTCAAACTCAAATCTATCAAGCCAGTGATGCCATCCAGCCATCTCATCCTCTGTCGTCCCCTTCTCCTCCTGCCCCCAATCCCTCCCAGCATCAGAGTCTTTTCCAATGAGTCAACTCTTCGCATGAGGTGGCCCAAGTACTGGAGTTTCAGCTTCAGCATCAGTCCCTCCAATAACACCCAGGACTGATCTCCTTTAGGATGGACTGGTTGGATCTCCTTGCAGTCCAAGGGACTCTCAAGAGTCTTCTCCAACACCACAGTTCAAAAGCATCAATTCTTCAGGGCTCAGCTTTCTTCACAGTCCAACTCTCACATCCATACGTGACCACTGGAAAAACCATGGCCTCGACTAGACTGACCTTTGTTGGCAAAGTAATGTCTCTGCTTTTGAATATGCTATCTAGGTTGGTCATAACTTTCCTTCCAAGGAGTAAGCCTCTTTTAATTTCATGGCTGCAGACACCATCTGCAGTGATTTTGGAGCCCAAAAAATTAAAGTCTGACACTGTTTCCACTGTTTCTCCATCTATTTCCCATGAAGTGATGGGATCGGATGCCATGATCTTCGTTTTCTGAATGTTGAGCTTTAAGCCAACTTCTTCACTCTCCTCTTTCACTTTCATCAAGAGGTTTTTCAGTTCCTCTTCACTTTCTGCTATAAGGGTGGTGTCATCTGCATATCTGAGGTTATTGATATTTCTCCTGGCAATCTTGATTCCAGCTTGTGTTTCTTCCAGCCCAGCATTTCTCATGATATACTCTGCATAGAAGTTAAATAAGCAGGGTGACAATATACAGCCTTGACGTACTCCTTTTCCTATTTAGAACCAGTCTGTTGTTCCATGTCCAGTTCTAACTGTTGCTTCCTGACCTGCATAGAGGTTTCTCAAAAGGCAGGTCAGGTGGTCTGGTATTCCCATCTCTTTCAGAATTTCCCACAGTTTATTGTGATCCACACAGTCAAAGGCTTTGGCATAGTCAATAAAGCAGAAATAGATGTTTTTCTGGAACTCTCTTGCTTTTTCCATGATCCAGCGGATGTTGGCAATTTGATCTCTGGTTCCTCTGCCTTTTCTAAAACCAGCTTGAACATTTGGAAGTTCACGGTTCACGTATTGCTGAAGCCTGGCTTGGAGAATTTTGAGCATTACTTTACTAGCATGTGAGATGAGTGCAATTGTGCGGTAGTTTGAGCATTCTTTGGCATTGCCTTTCTTTGGGATTGGAATGAAAACTGACCTTTTCCAGTCCTGTGGCCACTGCTGAGTTTTCCAAATTTGCTGGCATATTTAGTGCAACACTTTCACAGCATCATCTTTCAGGATTTGAAATAGCTCAACTCGAATTCCATCACCTCCACTAGCTTTGTTCATAGTGATGCTTTCTAAGGTCCACTTGAAATATAGATAGCAAGCATTAAATGAGAAAATGACACACAAATACTAAGCCAACTGCTTAGCTATTTATCACAACTTTCCCATCTTTGGAACGTTTCTCTGCTCAGGCACGACCAAGGGGCAGATGGCTCCTCGGCGTCCCTCCCACTCTGGCCGAGGAGGCCTGAGCTCTCCCATCAAGCACTGGCACGCTGGCACCTTTACCATTTCCAGGGTTTGTTATAGGAAGCATCTCTAACTTTCAGAGAATGGTTTTCAGCAGACTGATGGAAAGTCACTCTCCTCCTCTCAGGCATGCTCAGCCGTGTTCACTCTTTGCAACCCTATGGACTGTAGACCACCAGGCTCCTCAGTCCATGGAATATTCCAGGCAACAATACTAGAGTGGGTTGCCGTCTCCTCCTTCAAGGGATCTTCCTGACTCAGGGATCAAACACACATCTCCTGCGTTTCCTGCACTGGCAGACAAGTTCGTCACCACTGTGCTCCCTGGGAAGCCCCCAGGGACAATCAGAAAGTCTAGCAAACAGACAAGATAGCACACGCAAAATTCACCCGGGACCGCAGGCAGGGCGTGGTGAGGGAAAACCACCTGGAAACTAGTAAAGAAAGAAATCAGTTTTAAAAGGGAATAAAAGGCTGTTTAATCAGAATTTGCTGACAACTGAAAAGAGACATGTATTCTCAAAAATATCATAGACTGTTATTTAAGGTGAAGAACTTTCGAGCACCCTAAGAAATAGGCAATCATTTGCAGGTACTCAAAAGACTGACTGTGTAGCTCAAGAGGGAAACGTTTGTTCATGGACAGTTGAAACTGATATTAGGCACTAGAGATATAGGCTAGCTATCAAAATGTCATTGACAGAGAACATAGCGGTTTCAAAATTAAACCCAAATCAATTAGGCTAACATAGTGGGATTACAAAATAAATCTCTATTACTACAATATGGGGAAATGAAAGCAAATCTAATCTTTCCAGTGAACCACATTCCACTGAGTAACAAGGAAATTTATACTTTCCAATTAATACTATCTCAGTCATTTCAAGTTTAACTTGTCTCCTTTTCATATACAACATTTCCTTTCAACTAACTGTGGTTCAAGGATTCTCCCTGTACTTTCCAAAGACTACCAGAATATCTCCCATTTCACCTTCTCTTCTACAATGTGACCTTACCACATACTATCAAGAAATGGGGTCTAATTTCTCCAAAGAAGATATACAGATGGCACATGAAATGATGTTCAACACTGCTTAGTGTTAGAGTAATGCAAATTAAAATTACAATAACTCGCACCACTTAGAACAGCCATCATCAAAAAAAAAAAAATCTACAAACAATAAATGCTAGAGAGGGTGTGGGGAAAATGGAACTCTCTTTTGCTGTTGCTGGGAATGTAAATTGGTACAGCTACTATGCAGAATAGTATGGAGGTTCCTTAAAAAACTAAAAACGGGACTACATTATGATCCAACAATCCCACTTCTGGGCCTATACCTGGAGAAAACCATAATTTGAAAAGATACATATACCAAAACGTTCACAGCAGCACAATTTACCAAAGCCAGGACATGGAAACAACCTAAACATCCATCAACAGAGGAATGGACAGAGAAGATGTGCTGTATACACACACACACACACACACATATACACACATGTACACACCCACATATACACACACACACATATACACACACACACATATACACACACACACATACACACACACATACACACACATACATACACACACATACACACACATAACATACGCACACATACACACATACACACACGTGTACACACTTACCCGTACACACACATATACACACTTACCCATACACACACATATAACACATACACACACGTGCACACACATACAGACAGACACACACACACATACACACATATACACACACATACACACACACATAACACACTCACACATACACATGCATACACAGACATACACATACATACACACACATACACACATACACATACACACATATACACATACATACACACACACGTATGCATACACACACATACACACACACACATATAATGGAATATCACTCAGCTACAAAAAAAGAACAAAATAATGAAGTGAGGCCATTTGCAGCAACGTGGCTGGACCTAGAGGTTGTCATACTGAGTGAAAAGAGTCAGACACACAAGGACAGATGTCATATGATATCCCTTATATGCGAAATCTGAAAAGGGGTACAAATGAGCTTAGTTACAAAACAGATGTAGAAATTAAATTTATGGTTACCAGGGAATAAGGGAGGGGGCCTAAACTGGGAGATGGGAGACTAGGATTGACACATAACACTACTATAGATAAAACACATAACTAATAAGAACCTACTGTATAGGACAGGGAACTCTACTCAATATTCTGTAATAGTTGATATGGGAAAAGAATCCAAAAAATGAGTGGCTATATGCATAAGTCATCCACTACGCTGTACCCCTGAAACTAACACAACACGGTAAATCAACTATACCAAAAAAAAATTAGTTTTGGAAACTGCACAAGGTGCCACCACACACCACCAGAATGGCTATCACCAAAGAGTCTACCAGTGACAAATGCTGAAGAGGGTGCGGAGAATAACGAACCGGCTCACACTGTTGGTAGGAACGCCAGTTTGTACAGCTAGTGTGGGAAACAGTATGGAGGCTTCTCAAAAAAATAAATCAATAAAAGTAGAGTTGCCATACGATCCTGCAATCCCATTCCTGGGCATATAGTCAGAAAAAACTATAATGTGAAACGATATTTTCACCCCAGTGTTCATAGGGGCACTGTTTACCATAACCAGGACATGAAAGCAAAATAATGTCCATTGACAAGTGACTGGATAAAGAAATGTGTGTGTAATGGAATACTGCTGCTGCTGCTGCTGCTACATCGCTTCAGTTCTCATTAGAAGACAAGTCTTAATGGCTGCTGCTGTTGCTTCTAAGTCGCTTCAGTCGTGTCCGACTCTGTGCAACCCCATGGACTGCAGCCCACCAGGCTCCCCCATCCCTAGGATTCTCCAGGCAAGAACACTGGAGTGGGTTGCCATTTCCTTCTTCAATGCATGAAAGTGAAAAGTGAAAGTGAAGTCACTCAGTCGTGTCCAACTCTTGGTGACCCTATGGACTGCAGCCCACCAGGTTCCTCCGTCCATGGGATTTTCCAGGCGAGAGGACTACTCAGCCATAAAAAAACGAAATAATGTCATTTCTGGCAACATGGATGGACCTACAGATTATTAGAGTAAATATAGTAAGTCAGGAAGAGAAAGATACCATATGGTATCACATCTATGTGGAATCTCAGATCGAAGAAACAAGAGCTACAGTCCACAGACTCCAGAGTGAAATAGTAAGTCAGAAAGAGAAAGATACCATATGATATCACATCTACGTGGAATCTCAGATAGAAGAAACAAGAACTACAGTCCCACAGACCCCAGAGTGAAAAACACAATCACAGAGAGCTAACCACACGATCACAAGGATCACAGCCTTCTGTGACACAATGAAGCTACGAGCCATGCCATGCAGGGCCACCCAAGACGGACGGGTCACGGTGGAGAGAGTTCTGACAACACGCGGTCCACTGGAGTAGGCAATGGCAAACCACTCCAGGATTCTGCCTCAAGAATCCCATTAACAGTATGAAAAGGCAAAAAAGATATGACACCAAAAGCTGAGCCCCGCAAGTCAGGAGGGATCCAATATGCTACTGGGGAAGAGTGGAGAAATGATTCCAGACAGAATGAATGAAGAGGCTGGGCCAAAGCGGAAATGACGCTCAGTTGTGGCGGTGTCTGATGAAAGTGAAGTCTGATGCTGTAAACCATATTGCATAGAAACCTGGAATGCAAGGTCCATGAATCAAGGTAAATTGGATGTGGTCCAGCAGGAGATGGCAAGAGTGAACATCAATATTTTAGGAATCAGTGAACTAAAATGGATAAGAAGGGGGGAATTTAATTTATGGCCATTATATCTACTACTGTAGGCAAGAATCCCTTAGAAGAAATGGAGTAGCCCTCAAAGTCAACAGAAAAGTTCAAAATGTAGTACTTGGGTGCAGTCTCAAAAACAAAAGAATAATCTCAGCTCCTTTCCAAGGCAAACACGCAATATCACAGTAATCCAAGTCTCTGCCCCAACCACTAATGCCAAAGAAGTTGACACTGAACGGTTCTATGAAGACCTACAACACCTTCTAGAACTAACACCAAAAAAAGGTATCTTTTCATCATAGGGAATTGGAATTCAAAAGTAGGAAGTCAAGAGCTACCTGGAATAACAGGCAAGTTTGGCCTTGGAGTACAATATGAAACAGGGCAAAGGCTAACAAGATTTTGCCAAGAGAACACACTGGTCATAGCAAACACCCTCTTCCAACAACACAAGAGATGACAGTGCATATGGACATCACTGGATCATCAATAATGAAATCAAACTGATTATATATTCTTTGCAAATGAAGATGGAGAAGCTCTATAAAGTCAGCAAAAACAAGACCTACAGCTGACTATGGCTCAAATAATGAACGCCTATTTCAAAATTCAGGCTTAAATTGAAGAAAGTAAGGGAAACCACTAGACCATTAAGGTGTGATCTAAATCAAATCCCTTATGATTACACAGTAGAGGTGACAAATAGATGTAAGGGATTAGATCTGATAGACAGAATGTCTGAAGAACCATGGATGGAGGCTCATGTACAGGAGGTGGTGACTAAAGCCATCCTCAAGAAAGAGAAATACAGGAAGGCAAGTGGTTAACTGAGGAGGCCTTACAAATAGCTGAGAAAAGAAGAGAAAGGCAAAGGAGAAAAGGAAAGACATACCCAACTGAATGCAGAGTTCCAAAGATAGAAAGCCTTATTAAACAAACAAGGTGAAGAAATAGAGGAAAACAATAAAATGGGAAAGGCTAGAGATCACTTCAAGAAAACTGGCGATACCAAGGGACCATTGCAAGCAAAGATGGGCACAATAAAGGACAGAAACAGCAAGGACCTAACAGAAGCAGTAGAGGTCAAGAAAAGGTGGCAAGAATACACAGAGAAACTGTATAAAAAAGATCTTAATGACTTGAATAACCATGACAGTGTGGTCATTAACCTACAGGCAGACACCCTGGAATTTGAAGTCAGGTGGGCCTTAGGAAGCATCACAACAAACAAATCTAGTGGAGGTGATGGAATTTCAGCTGAGCTATTTCAGATCCTAAAAGACAATGCTGTGAAAGTGCTGCACTCAGTATGCAAGCAAATTTGGAAAACTAAGCAATGGCCACAGGACTGGGAAAGTTCAGTTTTCATTTCAATCTCAAAGAAAGGCAATACCAAGGAATGTTCAAAGTACCATACAACTGCATTCATTTCACATGCTAACAAGGTAATGTTCAAAATCCTTCAAGCTAGGCTTCAACACTATGTGAACTGAGAACTTCCAGGTGTATAAGCTGGATTTAGAAAAGGCAGAGGAACCAGAAATCAAAGTGCCAACATCCACTGGATCATAGAAAAAGAACCACTCCAGGAAAACATCTACTGCTTTATTGACTACACTAAAGCCTTTGTGTAGATCACAAAAGAACTGTGGAAAATTCTTAAAAGAGATGGGAATACCAGACTGCCTTGCCTGTCTCCTGAGAAACCTGTATATAGGTCTGAGGTCCTTTACATTCAGACACTCAGGTCTTCGTCTCAACTCTGGGCCTCTGATGGGCCATTGACACGACCAGTCCCTCCACATCTCCTCTCTAGAGGATAAGGAACTTTCATTTCCTCACACCCCGTGCATACCCAGGAACTGAGAAGGCCGCCTACGCCATCCCTTCACCATGCCTGTGCTCTCTCCCTTGCCATATAGGTGAGACGTTCTCTGAATTTTCAGTCTCCCCTGAGCTCGCTTCTACTTGACCCTCTGACGTGGTCAGATTCTTCCACACACGCATGCACGTTTCTACCACAGACGCTGGGCTCCACTCCCAAGAGGAGAAAAATGAGGGCATGAAAACCTAACCTCCTGACCACATCTCTCTCTCTCTCTCTCTCTCTCTCTCTTTTTTCTCTTCCTAAATCCACATGTTCAGAAAAGGAGAGTATCCTACATATATTTTTCCCAAGCAAACACTTCTTCATTTTATCTATTGATAACTCCTTCCCAGGAGACATGAAACCTCAGTTCCCAGCCTCAATAATAGAAGAGGTGTCTTCTCTACACTAAAAGATCATATAATCTGAACATCCCAGGTATGGCTCTTCATATGAATGTCATAAAACTACTAGGAAAAAAGTCCATTTTGGCTTAATACCATGAAAATATCATTCCTGTTACAACATGGAATATTACAGTTTTCTCATCTTTAAATGGAAAAGTGAGCAGAAAGGGACCTGCTTTACCACTGAGTTGTTTCACTCTGGAGACATAATCTGACTGCAATATCTTGGGATCCTATTTTTTAAAGTACAGTGGCAGGCTTTGATCCCTTTGGATGTGGATTTCATATCCTTTGGATATGATCAGAGTGTAAGAGTGAAGACACCTCAGATGGTATTAATAAACACATAATTAGCAGGTGAAATGAAAATCCTTAACAATATGGATTCAAAGAGCATCTTCCTCTTAGTGTCTCTATGTCATTCTGGTAATTCCCAGAACTTCCATGGGGCAAATTTTCTAAAACAGTGAATATTTGCTTATTTTTGTCCTCGTTATCCATCAGTGTTGCCCATTTTTTAAACGAGCAAGATAATTTATATTTTTTAATCAGTTGTCCCCTCTGTACAGCACTAAAAAGCAACAGAAAAACTTCCCATCCCCAAGTCATATGTAAGACTACAGACAATAATGCCAATCTGGAATTGAATAAGAGTCAGTGCGTAGAGTGATCTCTCTAATGGACTCTTGGATTTAAGATACTTATGTCTGACTAAACCCTAGTCTATGTGTGATCAATACATTAACCAATTTTCTGTTGTTTAAAGTCAAGGGCAAAAAAAAAAAATTAAAACAAGGGCCAATTACTATAAAATAGCAACAATATGTTTATCACAATTTAACCATTAAGACTTGTCTTCTAATGAGAACTTTCAATCATATGAACATCAGTAAAATATGCTTCTGAATAAAAAAGAAAATATGGATATTTCATTATCCATCTTAATTAACCATTATGCCACATCTATGAAACTCTAAAGGAGAAAGCATTTTAAATTCACATAAGCCTTTTAAATCAGTAGAAGACAGGCACTCTACCTATCTTGCTCATCTCTGTATTTCCAACACTAGCATCTGGCACATAAGCATTCTGAATAAGTGAATGAGCCTAGACCAACCCTTTTATTTTACAACTAAGGAAACTGAGACCCAGAGAGGTCATACATTTTTTGCTATCGTCAGTAAGAACAACTAAGAGGCTGCTAAGATGCATCTGTACTCGGCATGAATGTTTCATTAATGTTGCTTATGTTAATGTATATGCCTATGGCTTATCACCTCCATATACATTTTTAGTATTTGCTCTAGTAATTTAGTTTAATATTGACAAGCACACTCAACTGCATTTAGGGTCTTTTTGATAAGTAAGATATAGCTAACTTTTGCTACTGTTTGTTGATAATAAAACAAGAAGAAAAAAGACAACAAGAAGAAATAATGTATATAAAATATTCAGTCAGTTTGGGACATATGGCTTCACTATACCCTAAGCTAAAACTTTTCTTTGGAGTGAAATATGTAAGAGACACTCAGGTGCAATAATATAATTTAAGTAATTCTGCATGTTACATATGGTCCTTTTGAAGAAGACCAAAAATCTTTAAAATTTCATAATATTGAAAAGTAGGTTGTAGCAAGGCTCTGCTACTGCAATTTATATTATTCATTATATATTATTTAGAATTTTTACTATTTATTGAACAGAAATATATTTATTAAAGGAGAAATACATTTTAATGTTGATTATTCCTAGATCCTTCTTCTATATCTTGAAATTTCTACTTAAATTCGTTAATATTTATTGTGTGCCAAGCAGAATTGCCCACCCTGATTGGAATTTTCAGTCTAAAAGGACAAAGGGGAAAAAATTAAAATATGATTGAAAAGTACCATTGTAGATCTCTATATACAATATTTTAAGGGTGAATATTAGAGATTATTAATTCTGCCTGGGAAATCCTTTGAGGTATTTTTTTAGAAGAGGTGATTTTGAGCCAGGCTTCAAGGCATATGGAGGAAGTCATCAGATTAAAGGAAAGAAATAAAGCTCAAGACCTGCTGGGGTCCAGTCCCGGCTGATCCAGGGTATTTGAAGGGGAGACGGCTTCGGCGACTATTTAAATATTCATCAAAGATACAAAGAGTAATAGAATGAGGATAGCTCAGTAGGAAAATTCAGTGGAGAAAAGAGGCTGAGTAGCTTGGTTTACGCGGGAGACCAATAAAACTTCAAGACAAGAAGCTTGCACCACTTAAGTAGGCCGCAGGCATCCTTCCGTTCTCCCGAAGGAGAGGAGACACTGAGGCCTCCCCGGTCGGATCTTAGAAGCCCAGGCATAATTAGTAAGCATGGCGGGTTCCACGCTCCAGATGGAGACTCAGCCAGAGTGAGAGAGAGAGCGACATGGGGAGACCAGTCTTTCGAGGAACTGATCCCAATTCTTTATTTTCCAGAGTCTGTTTTTATACACCGAGATGTTATACAAAAGTCACGTGGGGACAGCAGTCCTGACTTTTATTAAAGTCAGGTGCTTCATACAAATGTATACAGAGGTCTTAGGGGTGTTACATCATCTTCTGGCCAGGGGCGCCTGCTGACAATTTATGACCCTCTCCTTGTGACAGTGGTCAGTCAACCACAACACTTTTTTCTCCAAGGGTTATTATTCTTAAAACAGACGCCACCCAAATAAAGTTACATTCCTATAGGGTGAGGGTGTAGTGGGTTTTAGTTAAGGAAAGAATTTACTTAGCCTAAGGTCTAAGGTGATTTATATCAAAGGTTAATACTTATTTCTTCTATATTCATTAATGTGTGTAAGGGCAGGGGATGTGGAGACTTAGCAGCAAACATTGGCTCAACAAATGAAAAACCCTTCACCAATACAATTTCTAATCAGCCCATTATACTTATACTAATAGTTTTCTAACTTTTCTAAGGAACCTGTTTTTAGAAGGTTTAAAGCATCTCGTGCCTCTCACAGTTGGGAGGCTGTGAGCAATCACATGTGGCCGGACAAGCCTGTCAGGCAGGCTAGAGAACCTTCAGAGGAGTTTGTAGGTTAAAACACTCTTATCATGCCCAGGAATTATTATTAACTGGAGCTCTAAGTTAACTCCTTCTCCGAAAGAGGTGGTGGGAGACAGCCCCCCGTAAAGTCAGAGGTGTAGGGGAGAGCACAAAGTAGTAAAGTAGGCAGGCTCTGGTTATGGGGGTAGATGCTCGAGAATTTCCAGGGGGACTCCTGAGGCTCGATCCCGCATTTGCGTATGTCGAGCCTCCTTCCTCATGACCTTTGTCATGGGCGGAGTGCCTCACCCGGCCCCCAACAAAGACCTAAGGAAAAATATGCACAATTACACACAAAAAAGTGTAACAGCCGACAAATATAAGGCGCGTCCATTGGTGCTGTGTGAGTAGAACAGGGGACGTGAAGAACGGACACTTCCCCAGCGTGACTCTCAAAAGTAGAGCTGGGCTCAGATTATGAAGGACATGTTGCATCATGAGAAAGAGTTTAACCTCATCTCCCAGGTAATGAAAAGCAATTTCTAAGCGGGAAACTAGTATAATTTGCTTTATAGATTAGAAAGAATAACCAATTGGAATAATGGAGAGACTGAAGACAGATAATAAGAAGGTTATTTAAACAGGTCAAATTTGATGACAAGAACATTATCAGAAAGAATAGAAAGGAGGGAGCAGATTCTGGATACCTTTGAAGAGTACCTTCTAAAGCCCTTGGCGACTGATTAACTATGGACCTTAAAAAGACCTGAAGTGAAATTCCTCGGCTGAACAACTGAATGGATGCCTGGCAACTTTAACCCAACTGGAATGCACTAAAAAGAGAGTCAGGAGATCATAGCATTTGTAAGACACAACAGCAAGTACTCAAAATTTGAAAACTAAATAATTGATTGGTTTAATTTTCATTCAACTAGTAAATCAATTAACTATTTTCTCATCACAATGAAAAGCCATATGAGGCCGATAAAGGGCCTGTTTAATATTCTGCTCCTGAAAACATCATTAAGACATAGTTTGATATAGACACAAGTGAGACAGAAGACTTTAGCTTCCCTGACTTCTTGTAATGAAACCATGGGGCGTGCAGCTTATTTTCCAATCCTGATGTCATAGTCCATGTAAAGGATACTTGTTCAGCTTCACACTTATCTTTCTCCTCCCCCTCACTCAGTCTAGGGGAGATGGGCTGAATTACCTAACAAGTCACTGAGTTTGGAAACTAGTTAAGTGTTAGTTCAAGTCCTCCAGGAAGTCTATGCAAGATGGGATGAGACACCCAAGAGGTTACTGGAGGAAGTGCCCGTTAAGGATGAGGGGAGAGGAGACAGGGAAGGCAGAGAGAGCCTTCATAATGCAGTGCGGGTCTGACAGCTGCTAAGGAGCGTCAGTAACAGTCTCAGACCACAGTACCATTCCGAGAGTCTGGGCAAGGTCAGCGGGGCCCTCACAAGGAGGCTGCCCACGAAAAAGCCTGAGGAAGGAGTGGCACTAGTCCGCAAGCCCTGCTCAGTCAGCGGTGAGAACAGCCCTAGGAGTGGCCGAGCTGGCTCCAGAAAGGGCAGAAAGTGGGGCAGTCAGCCAATCAGGCTCCCAGCCACAGAAAACGCAGGCACCGCATCCGCCGCTCAGCACAGGAGAGACTGAGCATGCGCTGTCTCGCACCTTCCCCCTCCTTTTCTTGGGAACCAGACTCCCCACAAATTCTTAGACACTTTACTGCTCCAGGTCAGGACATAAGATCTACCCTATGGAGGGCAAGGAGTCCTGTGTTTATTTTTCAGGGAGGAAATATCTTTGTAACAGAAAGGAGGATGAATCTTTGGGGACCGACATACACAAGGAGTGATGAAGGCTTCTGGGGTAAGCCATGACCCATGACTTCAGGCTTTTTTGTTTGTTTGTTTACTTTGACCATGTTTAGAAATTATCAACCTTGAAATCTACTACAATTATGCATTTGTTGTTTTGTTTTGCTGTTCCTGCCCTGGCCTGAGAGACTGTGAGCTTCAAGCACAATGGCGTTTTTTCACTTGCCGTTGATCACAGCTTACAGAGGCGCTTTCTTTGGGAGGGCAGTGACATCTGCCCCAGGACTAACACGATGATGGCCGTAACAAAGGCGGGGTTGCGGCTTCATCTAAGGAAGATCTACAGCTGACTCAGGAGGGCTACAACAGGCTCAGGAGGAGGGCTCCTTAGACCACACAGGTATGGCTTCCTAGGCAGCCATGGCTGAGGCAAAGCTCAGCTTTAAGAAGCAGTCTTTTTACACAGAGGCCCTAAAATTGGACAAGAGACAGAACATTTGCTTCTCTTGTGCTTAAAGGATTTAGCTCATGCTAACCCAAGTTTTGCCTATGCTACACTACACTAATGAGTTTCCAGATTTAGATTTTCAATGTCAGGCACAGATAAACAGTACAAAGAAGACAGGCAAAAACTAGAGGCTTTGACTATGGGATGGAAGTGAGAGACTCCCTGAGATTTTCTGTCTGAAAATTTCTGTTCATCATTAAAAGTTTCTGAATTTTGAAAAGCAGCAGCCATGTCTCAAATGCAAGATCTGGAAGAGGACATGGTCCACAGAAGTGGATTTTGCTCCATGCTCAAAATTCTCCAAGTCAGGCTTCAGCAATACATGAACCATGAACTTCCAGATGTTCAAGCTGGTTTTAGAAAAGGCAGAGGAAGCAGAGATCAAATTGCCAACATCTGCTGGATCATGGAAAAAGCAAGAGAGCTCCAGAAAAACATCTATTTCTGCTTTATTGACTATGCCAAAGCCTTTGACTGTGTGGATCACAATAAACTATGGACAATTCTGAAAGAGATGGGAATACCAGACCACCTGACATGCCTCTTGAGAAACCTATATGCAGGTCAGGAGGCAACAGTTAGAACTGGACATGAAACAACAGACTGGTTCCAAATAGGAAAAGGAGTACATCAAGGCTGTATATTGTCACCCTGCTTATTTAACTTCTATGCAGAGTACATCATGAGAAACGCTGGGCTGGAAGAAGCACAAGCTGGAATCAAGATTGCCGGGAGAAATATCAATAACCTCAGATATGCAGATGACACCACCCTTATGGCAGAAAGTGAAGAGGAACTAAAAAGCCTCTTGATGAAAGAGGAGAGTGAAAAGGTTGGCTTAAAGCTCAACATTCAGAAAACTAAGATCATGGCATCTGGTCCCATCACTTCATGGAAAATAGATGGGGAAACAGTGGAAACAGTGTCAGACTTTATTTTCTGGGGCTCCAAAATCACTGCAGATGGTGACTGCAGCCATGAAATTAAAAGATGCTTACTCCTTGGAAGGAAAGTTATGACCAACCTAGACAGCATATTGAAAAGCAGAGACATTACTTTGCCAACAAAGGTCTGTCTAGTCAAGGTTATGGTTTTTCCAGTGGTCATGTATGGATGTGAGAGTTGGACTGTGAAGAAAGCTGAGCGCCAAAGAATTGATGCTTTTGAACTGTGGTGTTGGAGAAGACCCTTGAGAGTCCCTTGGACTGCAAGGAGATCCAGCCAGTCCATTCTGAAGGAGATCAGCCCTGGGATTTCTTTAGAAGGAATGATGCTAAAGCTGAAACTCCAGTACTTCGGCCACCTCATGTGAAGAGTTGACTCATTGGAAAAGACTCTGATGCTGGAAGGGATTGGGGGCAGGAGGAAAAGGGGACGACAGAGGATGAGATGGCTGGATGACATCACCACCTCAATGGACATGAATTTGAGTGAAATCCAGGAGATCGTGATGGACAGGGAGGCCTGGCATGCTGCGATTCATGGGGTCGCAAAGAGTCGGACACGACTTAGCGACTGAACTGAACTGAACTGAACACTAAAGGAAAAGTTAAACTCTTACTGATTTCTCCCATTTGATTTTACGACTTCTGGACCAATTATCAAGCCTGGCTTCACAGCAAAGCTAGATCAAGAATATTTTCTGTGATAGGCAGTTAAACATATGGCTAATTTATATTTTGGATGAGATAAAACCTGTAGGAGTTTAGAGAAAATAGTTATCAAAGAAAAATCAGGACAAGAGTCATAACATCAGAAAATTATCATTTGGAACATCTACCAATGAAGATCCTTCTTAAGTCATTTATTTCCTAATTGATAAAAATCTCTAGCTTAAAAAAAAAAAAACTTTTTATTTTATATTAGGGTATCATGTTCATGCTCAGTCGCTCAGTCATGTCCAACTCTGCAACCCCATGAAATGCAGCCCACCAGCTTCCTCTGTCCATGGGATCTTCCAGGCAAGAATATTGGAGCGGGTTGCCATTTCCTCCTCCAGGGGATCTTCCTGACCAAGGGATCAAACCCATGTCTCCTACATTGGCAGGCAGATTCTTTATCACTGAGCCACCTGGGAAGCCCTGAATTGGGAGATAGCCGATTAATCTGAGAGTTTCAGGTGAACACAGAAGGGACTCAGCCATACATACATGGATACATGTATCCATTCTCCTCCAATCCCCTCCCATCCAGGCTGCCACATAACACTGAGCACAGTTCCATGTGCTATACAGTAGCTCCTTTCTGGTTACCTATTTTAAATACAGCAGTTTTTACGCGTGTAGCTTTTTTTAAAGTCAAAATCTTCCTTTTTCATACTTCCAATGCTAGATTCAGCTTTGTCTTCTGGGAAAGCTTCAAAATTTAGATATTTTGGTTTCAGAGATTTTCTGAGGAATAAAGTTTAAACTAAATACATTAACAAAAATGAGAAAAAAAGAATATTTTTTTTCTGTGTTCCTTCACTTACATATCCTTGAGTCAGTGCTGTGGTCTTTGACAAACAACACTTACTTAGACTAGATCTTGAGTTCTGGATTCTGGAAATATTACTTTGCCTTGTATAACTGTTCTAGGAACTAGGGATTGGCTCATTTCACAATTTGTTGTGTCTGCCTAAAGCCGACACTTTCTGATGTGCATTTGGTCTCTTTAAAAAAAAGTGCAGCTCATAAAACAAACATTTGGCATTAGACAAATATAACTTCTGCAACTCTGAAGGACCTGCACCCATTGCAGGAGCAAAGAGTCCAGCCTGCAGCTGTTAAAAGAAACCCAACTCTGCCAAGGACTGAGAAATGACTCCAGCTGAGACTGAGCAGAATATTAAGTTAAACAGAATGGATTTTGCACTTAAATTTCTCTGGCATTCTACAACACAAGGGCAACAGAATTTGATTTTGGACTCTATTTCCTTCACGCTTTTTCTTAAACTTGAATTGATGAGCTGGTTCTTTTCTGCCTGCTCTCCAGGTCTCTCTGTATACTTCTTGCCCCAGAGGCGGCGCGGGTGCTTGGCCCTCTGACTCCCCACTGAACTCACCCCCAGGGAGGCACCAGCAGGACAAGAGGGAACTTAGCGCACGTGTTTATCCCCTCTGTTCCTCCCAGGCCGCGGTGAGTTTTTCTCTCTCTGTGTAAGGTGGCCCTCTCCATGCAGCTCCTTTCTCCAGAGTCTGAGGCTCCCCCGCTCCATGGGTCCCTTCAGGCCCAGGGTGGTATCAAGTACCCGCTCCTGATAACCCCAGGAGGCTGTTCATCCTTCTTCACTTCGGACGCCTTGTCTCCACTGCAGTCAACAGTTCTTTTATTAAACCCTTCTCTACTGCCCAGCGTGAGCTGCCATCTGCTTCCTACTAGAAGTTAATGGATACAGCCTGGAAGGGAGTTCAGTGGACAAGTTGTATTTCTCCCTGGGAATCTGGTAATAAGAAGAGGATTGTATTTTATGATTTTTCATTTGCTCTCTTTGAAGAACGTCTGATCGCCCCTTCTGGATATGTGGTTGGATACATTTGGGATGTGAAGTAACATATAAGTGAACTTCAGCCTTCAGTGCAGAGAAGTCTTGGAGGAGGTAATTTAACTGGTTATTGTTTTGTCCTAGAGCCATTTGAGTGTAAAATCTATACTGCCTACAAGTGGCCCCAGTGAGTACTCAAAGGAGCAGTAACCAGTATTCACGGAGCAGCCTCAGGAGAAGGGTCATCCTGAGAGATGCCTGCTCCCCTTTCTGGCTGACAGGGCTATAACTATGGCTGACCAAAGACTTAATAGTTAAGCCCCAGATGTTAAAGAATCTGCCTGCAATGCAGAAGACCCGGGTTCAATCCCTAGGTCAGGAAGATCCCCTGGAGAAGGGAATGGCAACCACTCCAGTATTCTTGCCTGGAGAATCCCATGGACAGAGGAGCCAGGTGGGCTACAGTCCATGGGTTGCACAGAGTCAGACACGACTGAATGACTACCACTTTCACTTCCCAATGGATTAAGGTGCAGAAGCTTAGGCAGTTCTCATGGTGAGAGAAGTTGAATGGCCACTCCCGATGTTCCCCTGGATGCAGAAGGAACCTCATTAGTGAAACGCTGCTGGCCTCTCTCTACCCACAGCCCCCCAGTTCCCGACCCCCTAAATGATGTCACATGACTGGTGAGTCCATGAGAAAGTGGGTATGAAGCCCTTCTTCCGGGCTGTGTGTTCCTTCAGGAAGCCTCTGCCGACAGTGAGCAGGCAGTCCGTTCAGCTCCAGCCACAGACTCCCACCCTTTGGTTTGCGCTGTGTGCGCAGAAGGCTGCCTTAATCCAGGCAGTTATGACTTCCAGAGTTCAGTATGAAGAAACATATTTGTATACAAACACAGGCCATATTCTAAAGTAAAAGCTTTATGTGGATCAGAGATAATATTTGGACTTCCATCTGCCTTGCTCCTTGGAGAACAGAGGTAGTATTTATTTGTCATCCTCCATGATCTCAAAAAAAGTTAAAAGTTTCTCAAACCAAATTCTGTATTTTGCTAACATGATTTCTTGGCATTTATACTAAGTAAATACTAATAAAGTTAATATCATTAACCTACCATCAAAGACTGGCTTTCCCCAGGGGCTCAGTGGTAAAGAATTCTCCGGCCAATGCATGAGATGCAGGTTTGATCCCTGGGTTGGGAAAATCCTCTGGAAGAAGGCTCAGAAACCCACCCCAGTATTCTTGCCTGAAGAATTCCATGGACAGAGGAGCCTGGTGGGCTACAGTCCATAATAGCATTGAAGAGTTGGATACAACTGAAGTGACTTGACAGGCATGCACCATCCAAGACTAAGTTGTGATTTCATTATTTGTTTCACAAGAAAGGTAAATGCTATAATTCCCAGCAAAAACATAAAGCATTAAATTATATAGCAATCAAGGGAAAACCAAAAATAATATATCTGCTATTGTTTGGAAGATTTCAATTTAGTAAGCCAAAATGAGCATGTAATTCTTGAAAAACCCACCTTGAAAACTGAATTAAAATAAATGGTGGAATTTTTCACTTAGTGTTACCTCTCCTGAGTCTTCCATCATTTTCTGTTCAGATAAACTACCAGCTTTGTTTCTTCTTCTTTGTCCTCAGTGTGGAGAATAAAGGTCAAAATCTGAGTGTGCATCTCTGTGGTAACTGTGACTGCTGATGAGGGCGTCGGGGAAGGAGCTGCTGACACCAGGTCAGTTAGAATGACAGAAAAAAGCGTTGCACTGATACGAGTCAGACCTTCCTTGTTTTGTGTCGTGTCTGATAGCCAGCGGAGCACACAGGGTAAGTGCTGGTTGACAAAGATACGCTATTATGTGAAAACTATCAGAGTTCAAACGAGGAAGATTTCTGCTTGGGAGGAATATTTCTGGGTTAAACAATTGAAGAGCTGCCAGAGCAGGCCACTGGAGGGCCATCGACAGCCCTGTTGAGAAAAAGACAAGGCTGGTGGGGAATTTCCCAACACGAGTCCCCATGAGCCCAGCACTGGTACTGGTGATTTTGTGACATGTCTCTCTGGTGGTGGAGTTCACTTCCTGAACAAACCCTTTTTTCAGCAAGGTTTGAGCCAGTCTGCACTTGATACCAAGAACACAAGACTGACTTGTCCCAGGAGGGACAGTAAGTCACAACACAAGCAGTGTGGACCAGAAGAAGAATGCTCTGAGTACACCAACGGACGATGCAGCTCTGCCAGGAGAACCCAGAGATTCATGGGAAGTTGTTCTACTCATAAACTACATCTTGCGAGGAAAGATGACTCATTGGAAAAGACCCTGATACTGGGTAAGATTGAAGGCAAAAGGAGAAGGGGGCGGCAGAGGACGAGGTTATACTGTATCGCCAACTCAATGGACATGAATGTGAGCAAACTCTGGGAGATGGTGATGAACAGGGGAGCCTGGCATGCTGCAGTCCATGGGGTCGGTCTCAAAGAGTCACACCCAACTTAGAGACTGAAAGAGAACAACATGGAAAAACCAATGTTTGAGGAAGGAAGGGGTATTTCACAAATGAGGAGTGTTCTGCATTACTGCATCACCCCGTGCTCATCAACCATAAACGTTCATCCAACATCAGCTCAGTGTCAGGAACTTTGCCAGGCAACGGAAATACCTGCTCTCAAGGAACAGTCAAGTTGAGGATACAGAACATATTTATGAAGTGTCAAACAACATAATAAAGTAGTAGATAACTACATAACAGGTCAGTCAGTCAGTTAGTTCAGTCACTCAGTCGTGTCTGACTCTGCGACCCCATGGACTGCAACACACCAGGTTTCCCTGTCCTTCACCAACTCCCAGAACTTGCTTAAACTCATGTCCATCATGTCAGTGATGCCATCCAACCATCTCATCCTCTGTCATCCCCTTCTCCTCCTGCTTTCAATTTTTCGCAGCATCAGGGTCTTTTCAAATGAGTCAGTTCTTCACATCTTCACAGTTCTTCACATGGTGGCCAAAGTGTTGGAGATTCAGCTTCAACATCAGTCCTTCCAATGAATATTCAGGACTGATTTCCTTTAGGATGGACTGGTTGGATCTCCTTGCAACCCAAGGGACTCTAAAAAGTCTTCTCCAGCACCACAGTTGAAAAGTATACAACAGGCAATAATGAAGAAAGCCAAATATCCCAGTTTTAGGGAAATATACCAATATCGGGCTAGTAGAATTATTTTAATAAGAGAATAGAACCAAACCAACATCCTTGAGTACTGGTATGGTTTTTCCAGAAAAAAAAGTTTTCCTGTGTCAATCATACAAAAAGAGGTTAAAGCAGAGAGCTGGGATGGGAAGGGGGCAGTAGGGAACTTGGGTATGAGGGACACTAGTCTCTCTGGGAAGGGGCATCTGATGTACAAAGACGACTGAGAATTCTGGAGTGGTTCTAACGGTGAGGCGTGAGTTGTCCCTGGTCAGAGGACACAGGCTGAGAGCTAGGCAAAGAATGAGGCTATAAGTGGTCAGAGGTGTGAGCAGAGGTTTAGGCAATGACTGTTAGGCATTCTCTAACTTAAACCTCCCTACTCTTCCTTTAACATGGTGCATCAACAAAGCCTAAGCAAGAATTACCAGGGTCTCAGTTGAGTTGAGGATCATTTAAAAAGACCTAGTACAAGCACTGTGGGAAAGAATGACAGGAATGAGGTTAGTTCTTCCCCACCCTGCAAAGGATCAGGAGGGGTAAGGCAGGGAGTCAGGGGGCTGGGCAATGTAGGAGCACCGCATGGAGCGGCTATCTCCTAAGTTATCAGTGGTCAGGAAGGCAGAAGACACCTGAGGATCAAGCTCTGTTCATGAAGAAGACTGAGCAGAAGAAACTGGGGCATTTGGGTCAGAACAGTCGAGAAACAGTATTCTTGGAATGGCCAGAGATAATTAAGGTTCATTGTGTGTGCGTGAGTGCTTAGTCGCTCAGCCGTGTCTGACTCTAAAGGTTCTCTTTAGTGAATCTCATTTTCTGTCACAGAAATTTATGGGAGATTTGCCATACCAATTTGCATATAAAGATAGTTTGCTGTGACTTGATAATAACAGATCTGATAACTTAGGGCTGCACTATTCAGAAGGTAACTGTCTGTCTCTTTGCCCAGGTCAGTCCTGATTTATGCCAGTTTTCCCAGCGTAATTATCAGTGGTACGCACTTTCACTATCAAGAGAGTCCCAGCTTGAATAATAAATACTGCAACTTCTCTAACTGAGCACAGCATCAGTGACAAAGAAAAGAAACACGCCGCTTCAGAAGAGCAGACGTCACTGAAGAATGGAGATTGGTTCTGAAATGCATCTTGAAGCAACAGAGAGCTGAAATAAAGGGAAAATGTAATGATTTTCGGGGAAAAAAAAGTGGCATGTGAAAATAATGTCAAATCTGGCATTTTTGCTGATATAATGTATTGAACTCTTTGCACGTGTCATGTATGGTTTTCTGTGATTTTTATGTAAGAACATTTTACTCCCCATAATAACCCTACATAGTAGATACTGTTATTAGTTCTCTTTTAGTGAGACATAGATAGTGTACTTAATTTACCCAAGCTATACAGTGAGAAAGTAGCAGAGCAGGAATCAAATACAGACAACCTGGTCTATCTAAATACACTGCCCATCAGGGAATAATGAGCAGATTTATTTTGGTCAAGTTTTTGATGGGAGAATAGCTGTAGATAAAGTTGGCAAGATGGATTAAAGGGTCTGCAATACCTAGTACAGCATACATACTTCATTCGCTACATGGCACAGACTTAGTGAGGGGTTTTGAGATATTGATTTGGGCAAGTCTTATTTTCAAAAGATTTATCTTTGAGAGAAGCATACAGAAGGAGTCAGAATTAGACTTAAAGGTTGTTTTAATTGTACTGGTTTATAATCTCTAATTCATTATGCTTGCTACCTTTACTCTACACATTGATATAAACGTAGGTGACATTTTTAAGAATTGCCTGCAACTGAGATTTACGGAGAATAAGATTAACAATCAGAATGTAGAAAAAGAAAGTTACCAGGGAGGGAGATACACACAGATATTTGAACATATAAATATTTCTTGTTTAGAGATAGGTATCTATGACAAAGCCCCAAAGCTGAGGGTGAAACCCTGTAGGAGTGGATTAAGTTAAAGATGAAAGGAGGAAGGAACAGTAGGACTATGAAATGAGATCTGTGTTTCAGGAAAGACTGGCATGCTGCCTGCTAGTAAAGTGAGCTCAATGGACAGAAATTTCAGTTCAAAACAAGAAAGAATTTTCAAAGAATCACAACTCCACAAGTGTGATTCTATGGGCATTTGTTCCCAAATTCCTATATTCTAAAAGTTAATCTACTGAATGTCACACAAAAATGGGAAAGAAATGTAACTGACAGAGCATATACATACATACACACACGCGCACGCACACACACACAGAGTAGATAGTAAATGTTTAGTAAAAGAAAGTGCAACATACACAGTACACACACTATAGGTAAGCTGGTGAGAGAGGGACAGAGATTCCTAGGATCCATGCGTGCTCAGTCGCTCTAGCCATGTCCAGCTCTGCAACCCTAGACTGTAGCCCACCAGGATCCTCTGTCCATGTGGACTCTCCAGGCAAGAATACAGGAGCGGGTTGCCAGGCCCTACTTCAGGGGATCTTCCCCACCCAGGGACCAAACCTGCATCTCTCATATCTCCTGCATTGGCAGATGGGTTCTGTACCACTAGCACCACCTGGGAAGCCCTTCATAGGATAGGCAGATATTAACTAGATACATGAACGTCCACGCAAATAGGCAGATAAGTATTATTACATTTTTTAACAAATTTCCCAATTTCCAAAATGTGAGAACCCAATCAAGACTCCAAGAGTGTAAGGGCTATGCCTGAATAATGATTTGCATGGTCCAGGTACCAGTAAATGGGAAAAGGAAAATGACTGAAGGCTTTCGTAATTATTTCTAACATCTGGATTTGGACAATTAGCATTTGTTATTGAGGTGAAAATTGGGTACTATTTCACAGTATTAAAAATCTAGTGAGTATTGGAGTTGGGGAGATCATTTTCCCTAAAAGGTAAAAAAAAAGTTAGAAGTATTCTTTCATCATGTGAGAAAAATGAATTCATCATGCTTCTTTTATAAGCATCAACATTTGGGGCATCCTACTACATCCAATGTAGTGCTTTTTCATGTACTGGGATTGTGTACGTGTGCATATGTATGATACAAAATGAAAATTATATTTCTGAAAAATTAAATTATATTCATCTCAAATAGTAAACTTAAAATTGTTAAAACTCCTATGAAAGCAACTCAGTTAAAATCATATGTATTTTATTTACCCTAATACATATGTGATATATATATAGTATATATACACATAGAGTCTCACCTCCTTTGCCTAGGTAGCTTATATCTCTTAGTAGCCCAAAGGAAAATTCCAGTACAGAACCAGACACTTGTCTTCTAATGGTAATATAAATATTATAATATAATATATATTATATATAATATACTCAAAGTAATATAAATATTACTTTAAAAATGGATTCTGCAGCAGAACAGGAATAAAAATATGTTCATTTTAAATCATTTATTTCAGTAGAAAGACAACTAAAGTTTTTTATTTATATTTTTAGCTTATGTAATGAAGTCATTATCTCCAGACAATAATTCTTCTGTCCAATTGCTTGAAACCACTGTCATAATAATTCGATTTAGATTGGAAAGAAACAGTCATAGTCACTTTTCAATTAAGAGATATTTCATTTTCCAATACCTCCATTTTCTTCATTTCTTCTAAAACTCATTATAAACTAAATTATTTCATTCAGACCAGGCAATTTCTGAAAACACAATCAAGGGTTACAGTATAAAATGAATTTTTAATTTTTTAGTTTATCTTTTTCTAGGGAACATTGTACATTAACAGGTAGAAGCTCCAGCTTTTGAAAATATTTCCCTAGGGCAGTACATTTGCAGTGAAAAACAATATTCAGGAAAACTATAATTTTTCTCCAGGATTAGCATAATATAGCACCATTAAAACATGCTTTGTAAGACACGAATGTTGTCAAGAAACAGTGATTGGTGTATGATCAAAGAGAGCAATTAAAAGGAAGTTAAAAAAAAACAATCCCAGGCGTGTGGATTTTTAAAGTCAGGAAAATAAAAATGTATTCTTCATATGCCTATGCATGTGTATGTATGTGTGTTAAAGCTATAAGTTCTGAAGAAATGCTACTCCCTGAAAATTAGTAATCAAGCAGGACTTTATAACACCATGTGGAAGGGCCAAAATAGAGCTTACATATTATAAATTTTTTTCCTTTCCTTTATCAAGTTTTTATTTAAAATATATTAAATATATTAAATTAAAATAATAAATATACAATAATATATTAATAAAATATATTATGTTGTTATATAATTAAATTATTATATTATTTATATAATAAATATAAATTAAAATATATTAAAAACTTAATAAAGGAAAGGAAAAAAATTTAACTATAATTCTTAGCTCCAAGAATTTCACCACTTTACATATGCAGTTAAGTCATTAAATCTTTTCAACAGTTCAGTAAGGAAGGTTGTTATCACTGCCTTTATTTTATGGATGAAGAAAGTGAAGCTGAAAAGGAAAAAAAGGAACAAATTACCCAAGATCATACAAATTGTGGCAAAGTAAAAATTTCAAACCAGATATCAATTCAAAATCCTTCTCTTACTGACATGAGGATTCTTTAATGTACTATACTATAATTTACCTAGATAATGTACAACAAAGTCAGCACTGAAAAGACAAGAAAATATTGATAGCCATTTAAGAGAGTAATGTGCTGCTGTTGCTAAGTCGATTCAGTCGTGTCCGACTCTGTGCGACTCCATAGACGGCAGCCCACCAGGCTCCCCCGTCCCTGGGATTCTCCAGGCAAGAACACTGGAGTGGGTTGCCAATTCCTTCTCCAATGCATGAAAATGAAAGGTGAAAGTGAAAGTGAAGTCGTGTCTGACTCTTAGCGACCCCATGGACTGCAGCCTACCAGGCTCCTCTGTCCATGGGATTCTCCAGGCAAGAGTACTGGAGTGGGTTGCCATTGCCTTCTCCGAGTAATGTGCTCGTAGCTATCAAAATTTTAAACATAAAAAAAGTTTATCCTTTTACCCAGTAATTCACTTTTAGGGAATTTCATTCATAAAACTGTGCCTACACCACAAAATTGTACATAACAATGTAAGATTATGGTGATTCTACACATACATACATAAAAAGATCTCTAAGATGTATCTTTAAGAGTAAAAGAAAAATAGAATATTACAAGTAACATGATCTTATTTATGAGTTATATCAAATTACAAATAGAATATTGATAGATAAATTGATAGACATATTGAGAAAGAGACCTTCTTACCATCCAAAGATCTTGCAATCTGATTTACCTTTATTCCTAGAAAAGAGCCCACATTACATTTCGAAAACCAAGAATTAAAATGTTTCCCTCACGGGTCTATTGGAGCTTCAGGACTGAATCCACGACTACTATATTCACTGTAAAATACATCTGACATTTACCATTTTAAAGCACTTTCGCTCAGTTCTCACAATATCCATAATCAAAGTATCCCAGAGCAGACAAAAGCCATGTTATACTATTCTGCCATTTTATGCTAATATAAACTCATATTTATTCATTTGACAAGCATTTATGGATGGTTTACTATGAGCCTACTCCTCATAATATGTGTTGTCAGGGTAGAAAGATGAATCAGATTGGACAAAGATCCTACACTGAATAAAATGAGCAACCAGAGTGTATGTGTTGGGAGAAGCAGTGAGTTACATGATACATGCACAAAGAACGTAATTTAAGGAAAAAGGGAATAGATGACATCAAAAAGGCACCAAAACATACAAACTACGGTCTCAATGATGTGCAAATCTCGAAGCCTAGGGGTCTTCTGTAAGAGTCAAAACTCCGAATTCAAGTTGTTCATGTCACTTTCTTTGCTTGTTTATTCACAACAGTTCTTTAAGATGGTACTGATCCCACAACACTCTACTCTGTGATAGAACCAAGGGACAAGCACACAAAGTCAGAGACAAGGGAGTCGGATCTGCTGAGGCGGCTCCACTTACCAACTGTTTGGGAGCATCATCTAAACCCTCCGAGCCTCCGTGTGGTAAACTGGATTTTATAAAAGTGATCGCACCACCACTTCTCTTCAGAACCTTGTCGCTTCTGTACCAAGAGGAGACGCCAGTCTCCCTGCCTTGCATCTGGGTGCCCCCATACTCACACAGTCACCCAGGGAGCAGAATGCTGCAAGCTGCACTGCCACTCCTTTCAAGGCTGCTGATACCAACGACCTCCCTCCGCCCCTCGCCCCTCTCCCTCCATCTCTTTCCATCTCGTCCTCCCTCTCCACTCCTAACGCTCACCCCTGAAATCCACCCACCACGCTCACAGTCCTCAGCATCCATCAGCACCAACTACTCAACTCGTCAGTGGACGAGCCTTCACATGACCACAGGCTCTGCTTTCCAGGCTTCCAACTGAGGTCTTGGACACTGTGGAATGGAGAGATAAGCCATCCCCATCTGAATTTCGTGTCCACAAATCCATGAGCATAACAAATGGTTGATTGATGTAATCTGTAACAAGGGTAGAGTAACTAGAACACCCAATTTCCTCATCAGAACAAAGTGAGGAGAGAGTGGGGGCAAGAGAGTGGGATGGAATTACGAAATACAAATACATAGTAATATATAAAATAGATAAGCAACAAGGGTATAACGTACAGCACAGAGAAATATACTCACCAATTTTTAATAACTTCAAATGAAATATAATCTATAAAAATATTGAATCACTATGAGGTACACCTGAAGTTAATAACATCAATAAACTATATTTCAATTAAAAAAAAAATTACTGAGACTTGTTTTGAGGCCTAACATGATCTATCCAGGAGACTGGATAGATCCAGTCTCTGTTCCAGTCCTCGATTCCAACATCCATTCCATGTACCCCTGATAGCAGTCTGAAGTTTTTGAGTGGCATATTCTACAGGTATTATGAAACACATCTGATCTAATGTATTGTTTAAGGCCAATGCTTACTGACTGATTTTTTGTCTGGATGATCTATCCACGGATATAAGTGGGCTATTAAAGTCCCCTACTGTTATTTACATTACTGTCGATCTCTCCCTTTACATCTAAAGTTACTATTCACTTTACGCGTTTAGGTGCTCCTGTGCTGTGTGGATAAACACTTACCAATACGATATCCATGTCTTGCTCTGACCTCCTTTATCATTATGTAATGGCCTTCTCTGTTTTTGGCTACAGTCTTTCTTTTAAAGCTCAATCTGTTTGATATGAATATTGGTACCCCAACTTTCTTTCCATTTCCATTTCCATGGAGCATCTTTCTCCTTCCCTTCGTTCTCAGTCTTTGCATGCCTCTAGATCTGGAGTGAATCTACTGTAGGCAGCATATCCAATCAGCCACCCTCTGTCTTTTGACTGGAGTGTTTCTCCCATTTACATTGAAGTGCTATTGACAGGTATTGCTTACTGTCATATTGTCAACTGTTGTTAGTTTATATCTGCTCCGTCCTTTTTGTGATCTTCTCCCTTGTAATTGGATAGCTTTCTTTTATGCTGTTTAGGCTCCTTTCTATTTTGTCCGTGTGAACCTATTGCACATTTTGGTTTGTGGTTTAGCACACAGTTCGTATACATCAACCTGTATACAGTGGTTTACTCTAAGCTAATAGTTGCGTAACTTAAAATGCTTTCTAAAGGCACTACATTTTTAGTTCACCTTCCCACATTTTTATGTCATATCTTTTTATGTCTTTTTAGTTTGTATCTCATGTACTTATTATAGTGGATTTTATGACTTTTGTCTATTAACATTCATACAACCTTTTTAGGTGGCTGAACCACTGCCTTCACTATATATTTGCTGTTACCAGTGAGATTTTTTTTCTTTCATATAGTTTCTTTTTCCAAGTTATGGTTTTTTCTTTCCTGCTTAAAGAATACTCTCTTAAATTTTCTTGTAAGGTCAGTTTAGTGGTTGTGAACCCCTCTAGTCTTTGCCTGTCTAAGAAACTCTCTCTCTCCTTCGATTCTGAATGATACTCTTGGCAGGTAGAATAATCTTGGCTGCAATTTTTTTCCCCTTTTAGCCCTCCCTTCTAGCCCGCCAGTTTTCTGCTGAGAAATCAACTGTTAGCCTTATGGGGGCTCCCTTGTATGGGACTAGCTGTTTTCCTTTGCTGCTTTTAAAACCTTCTCTTTAGCATGTGCCATCTTAATTATGATAGGTATCCATGTGAATCTCTTTGCCTTTATCTGACTTGGGACTTTGTGTAATTCCTCGACCTGGATATTTGTTTCCTTGCCCAGGTTAGAGAAGTTGTCAGTCACTATTTCATCAAACATGCTTTTTGCCCCTTTTTCTTTCCTCTCTTTTTGAGACTCCTATAATGCGAATGTTAGTATGCTTGATGTTGTCTCTGCAGTCCCTTAAACTACTCTCGTTTCTTTTAAGCTCTCTCTTCTTTTTGCTGTTCTCGTTGGGTGCTTTGCAGTACTTTATCTTCTAGATCACTGATCGATTCTTATCATTTTATATGCTGTTTATTCCCTATAGTGTATTTTTTATTTCAATTTTTGCATTTTTCAGCTCTGAATGGTTTTTTCTTTTGTTTTCTAAGTCCCTGTTGACATCTCCTTCTGTTTCTCCATTCTCCTCCAAATTTCAGGAAGCATGTGTATGACTATTACTTTGAACTCTTTATCAGGTAAATTATTTATCTCCATTTCCATAGGATTTCTTCCTGGGGTTTTATCTTGTTCTTCCACAGGGAACATATTTTCTGTCTCCTCATTTTGTCTTTCTCTGTTTCTACGAATTAAGCAAAACAATTACCTCTCCCAGTCTTGACGTGTGTGTGTAGGTGAGCCTCCTATGTAGACCACATGTGTTGGCTGGCGCTGAAGTGGGCGCCAGCTGAGGGTGGCATCCAAGAGTTGCCTTCACAAGACGGCTGGAGCTGGGGCAGGTGCAGACAGGGCGGGGAAGGGTCCGGGGTATGCCACGTGAGGCCCACCTTGGCAGGATGACTGCGGTGGGCACACTAGGGGGAGACCGCAGAGCATGGCACGCCAGGGCCCCCTCTGGGGGACAGTGGGAGCTGGTTTGAGCCAGGGCCCAGAGGCACATTGACAGGGCTCTGGTAGACCAGCCCAAACACTTTCCTGCTTACGCTAACAAAGTGGCAGGGGAACACAGGAAAACGGCATTCTGCTCACCAGTGCGTCTCGTCTGCCCAGGAGAGCTCCAGAAGACCCCCACCGACAGGCTGATGCTCCGGTTAGCACCAATGAGTGGACTTCCTGCATGTACAGTCCTCTCGCCCCGTACCCCAGCGCAGGCAACGCCGACAGGCCGATGCTCCAGAGTTAGCACCCATGAGTGGACTTCCTGCATGTACAGTCCTCTCGCCACGTACCCCAGCCCAGGCAAGTCTGCACATCGGCCCTCCCAGCTATGCCTTCCCCCTGGAGCTACCACGAGGAGGGGTTCCCACTGAGGCTGCGCCTCCACCCCTCCTACCCTCTGGAGGCAGTCTCTCTCTCCTTTGTTGTGCAGAAGCTGTTCAGCTAGGCCTTAGCGCTTCTTCAGGAGAAGCGGCTCTATTAAGTGAGTATAAATTCAATGGGTCCATGGAAGCACGTGAATTCAGGGTCTTCCTACACTGCTCTTCTTGAAGTGGAACCTACTCCCTTCCCCCCTGCATTTGTTCTCTACATAGTAACAAAAGTAATTTATAAAAAGTAAATTTGAAAACAAAAAAAGTAATTTGAAACTTCTGCTTTAAAAAGAAAAAGGAGATCTTCTTCCCCTTATTTCTGCCATGAAGTACAACTGAAAACCCTGGAAACTGTACATAAAACAAACATAAGAAGACTCTGAAAAGTGGAGAGAAGGCAAACTAGCTAAGTACATATGACAGAGGAACCAGAGAAGAGTTAACCTGTGTTCTCTTTTAAACTCATATGCCCCAGATTTGGAGGTGAAGAACTGGCAACTCAGAAATGCCAACAGACATACACAAACAAAAAGCCCAAACAGAAGCCACACATCTTTGGGGATCTGAGAGGGATAGATACACTTGGAAATGAGAGGGGAAGCAAGAGTCGGGGGAGAGGGTTTTGTTAGTGAGGAACAGCTGCCTGGGCCGCTGCCTCCCTTTTCTCCTCCTTTCAGTCCCGCTCACCTACTTCTTCCCCCAGACTAGGGTAGTTTACGCTTCAGATCCCCCTGCTACACTTCCAGGCCATCACCTCCCACTCAACTCCACCACTGCCAGACAGGGATCAGACTGTCGGATGAAATCTGGGAACAGGAATGAAGGAAACGAGAAACGGACAGACAGTGAGATGCCAAATTAACCTCTTAACTTCCAATAAATTCTCAAAGTGTCAGTGAAGAAGGAAAAAGAGAGGAAGCTCTACCAAAATGGAGTGCCAATTCATACGTCAGTACACATCATGAACACTCATTAAGAGCTGCAGACTCTTTACTACCACGTTCAATTAAATGGGGAAGATTTTTACGGAAGACATGAACATGTGAGAATCAGCTGAAGGAAGGAGAATTCAGTGAGTTGCTGGGATGTAAGAAAGAAACTTAGGAAAAACTGCGAAGGTGTCAACATAATAATTGAACCAAAAAGGAAATTTAGTATACAACTACTGTTATATAAATATATTAAAATATAAGTAAAGTGTCATTTTTAAGGTCCAAATCAGTGTTGAAACTGAGCATACTAGGAAGCAGCTGAAACCTTGAAACGAGCATTTTACATATAAATCCATTAGTGTTGTATGCAATATACTAATGAATCACTCTAGGCTTTTTGAATTCCCGATAAATATTTTTGGATAAAATTTTCTAATGTTAAAAGCAAACTGTATATATCAGAAACCATATCAAGTGACTTGCACATAACATATATTAATATATATTAAATACCTTTTGTTTTGCTATCCAGCAATTCCTTTTAAAGCTGCTTATAATTTTTTGCTCAGCATATATATTTATAACTGTGAAATGCTAAATATTACCACAAGGTGGCTCTTCTTATATTCTAAATTAACTGTATCATGTAAGTAGCACTGAAAAAACAATTTCCATAGAGATTATATTATCTCTTATATGTTCTTTTAAAATGAATACTATTGAAATAAGGCCAGTCTGGGAAAGGAGAAAAATATAATATATTCAACTACATACTCTTTCAATGATTTTGGTGTGTTCATGGTGGAGGAGAGAGGGCAACTGACTTGAAAATCCATGATTTAACCTTTCTCACTTGTATATTTCCAAGAGTGTATTTCCAATTCAATGTTGGGTATAGGATACAAAATGTCAGATATGAAATAATTTACTTGAGGAATGTCTTAACTAACATTTGAGAGAAGCCCAAATTATCAATACAAAACATTCATCCATGCAACAGTTATATATTGGTTCTGACCACACTCCAGACTCTGCAACAGTCAACGTAACAGAAGGGTTCCGAACACAGAGCCTGGAGCCAGACTATCAAGTTCCACTAGTAGTCTCTCCCACCTCACCATCTGTGTCTCAGAAACACTTAACTGCTTGTACCTGTGTTTACTCACATATGAAGTGGGCCCAGTAACACAAGCTATACAAGCCTCCCTTGGAGCCCAGTCGGTAAAATCTGCAAGCAGCGCAGGAGACGCAGATTTGATCCCTGAGTCAGAAAGATCCTCTGGAGAAGGAAATGGCTCCTACTGGAAGGAAACCCCTCCAGTATTCCTGCCCGGAGAATCCTATGGACAGAGGAGCCTGGCGGGCTACAATCCATGGGGTTGCAAGAGTCAGACACGACTTAGCTACTAAACCACCACTCACCAATACAAGGTTATCATGAGAATCAAATACTCAACATAAGTAAAAAGTATAAAAGAGCACTTTCTAAGTTTAGGTACTTAAGTATTAGCTATAAAATTAGGCACTGTAGTTAATTTAAATCACATCAGCAAATTCCTTGACACTCCTCCCATCAAAATTCTTATTTTCTTTTCTTTAGGTATGCTGCTGCTGCTGCTAAGTCGCTTCAGTCATGTCCAACTCTGTACGACCCCAGAGACGGCAGCCCACCAGGCTCCCCCATCCCTGGGATTCTCCAGGCAAGAACACTGGAGTGGGTTGCCATCTCCTTCTCCAATGCGTGAAAGTGAAAAGTGAAAGTGAAGTCGCTCAGTTGTGTCCAACTCTTCGTGACCCCATGGACTGCAGCCTACCAGGCTCCTCTGTCCATGGGATTCTCCAGGCAAGAGTACTGGAGTGGGGTGCCATTGCCTTCTCCCCTTTAGGTATGAGCAAGCCTTAATAAGGTATTCCCAACAAGCACAAATGCAAGGTTAGTTTAAGAAAGCAATACAACCTCAGCATGGTCCACTCTTTCTTAGGATGCTCACCCTTGGAAGCCAGATGCCATATTGTAAGGAAACAAGGAACAAGACCCAAGGAAAGTCCAGGTGGAGGTGTCCTGGGCAAGAGCCCCAACTAAGGTTCCAGGCAACAATGAGCATCAGCTGGCAGATGTGTGTGAAGGAGCCCACAGGTGACCCCAGTCCCACCTTCAAGCTGCCCTGGGCGTTGCTCAGTAGAACAGAGCCAACCTGTCTTTCCCAAGCCACGCCTGCTCCCTTTGCAGAGGCATGAGCAAAATAAACGCTGTCGCTTTAAGCCACTACATTTGCATGTTTAGGCACTCGCTAAGCTAATAGATAACCAGGACAGGCACTGAACCCATAAACAACAAGACACAGCTTCTTCCTTCAAAGAGGAGTACAGTGAGTACACAGGGACAGTGTGACCTACTAAGAAAAGGTGTGGACTTCGGAGTCATAGTCCAAAGTCTTAATCCTGTTTGCTGCCAAACACCTCTCTGAGCTCTGCTTTTTCACCTGGAAAATCAAGGTAAATAACAACCCTTGCCTTCAAAGGATTGCTCTATACCCTAGCAAATCACCCCCCTGCCTTGAGTCTTACCTCTCTATTTCTTCCAGATGCCAGAGACAGAGGAATCCACCTGAAATGCAGATGTGATCCTGGGACCTTCTCTCTGTCTGCCCACTGCCCACTCCCAAGAGGAAACTTCTGTTTCTCAGCCTTGCTTTCAGGGCCCTCTGAGACCTGGTCTTCCACCTTCTTGGCCCGGAAAACCCAAAACCAAACCACATAATGAGTCTTGTGAGCAAGCCACTACCTCTGAGCATTAGACCCTGTACTTCAAACAACACAGCAGACGTGGGAAGAGTCCTTTGATTTGTAATGCTGAGGCATGTTCTGTACCCTAGCTGGAATGAGGCTGAGAAAGCAAGGATACGGCAATCTAGAATTTGAGAGTGGGAAGTGGGCTCTGGCCTCTCACAGGGCAGGAATTCCCTAGATGCAGAAAGACACTCAGAGAGTTGGCGTCCGATGAAGTCCACTGCAGAACTGTTACAGGAGCTTCAACCAACTCAGCCACCCACGTGGATGACACTCCCTGGGGAAAAGAGGAGAACTTGAACAAAGCTCAAAGGGGGTGCCCAACTAACTCTGCAACACTTGGGGATTTAGGCAAAAGTGAAAGTTCTCCGTTTCAGCTGGCAGCAGACTGCTGCTCGGTGGGTCTCCTGTTCAGCGGGGCAGGGAGCCCTACGGGAAGTCCTCCAGCTGGCGTCTGTGTGAGAGCTTGGCTCAAGTGGCACCGAGTGTCTCACCTCTGTTCATGGAAAGGCTACTGCGGAGCTGTCGCTACAAGCAGGATTCTGCTGTTGGCAAAGCAGGGACAGCGGCTCACCCAGCCCTGAAGGGAGTAATAACCGAAACAGAGTCCCTGGCGCACAGAAGATGTCTCTCGGGGAGTTTAAGGATGAGCAGAAAAGGGAAAATTGACACGAGACTAGAATTCCTTAAAATGAAGTGGGAGCTTGAAACTAGCAAGACTGGGATATTAGTGTTAAAATCCAACATGTCAGAAACACATGGATCACATATGCAACTGCAGAAACATCTGGCATCTTACTTCTGGGACCAGAGCTCTTAGGAAAAGGAAGAAAGAGCGCTCTGGCTAAGTGGTTTCCTTTTTCCTCCTACAGAGCACGTGAGGCAGCCTTCCTAGAATGCTCTGCCTACATCCTCAGGTTTGTCAAGTTGTTTTCTTCTAGACGTCCAAATCTCAGCAATCAAGACACATGTTGAGAGGGGTCTGCTTCGATGCCTCAGTGGATAACTGCTGCGCCTTCCCCTGCCCCAGCGACTCTGATCATATGACTCATTCTATTGTCTTCAAAGAATATAAACCTAGATAAATTCTTAACACTTATTTCTTGTTACGTTTATTGTCCATCCCCACGTAAACATTTACCAAACGTGGACTCCATGAGAAGAGTGGTTCTTGATAACTTATGTTGTTCCTGATAAATTCGTAGAGGCTTAGAACAATAACTGGAGCGTACAGAAGGTGGGCAACAAAGCCCTGTCAAATGAAGAGGAGGGTGGGCTCCTCAGAGTTAAGGCTATTCAGTATCACACAAACATTAAAACTGCAGGTCTGTCTTTATTTCAATTCAAACAACTGTCTCTCATTATTAAAAAATCTCTGTATAAAATCCTCTACACCTTTTCTGCCTAGGATATTCCTCTTCCCAACTGCACCCCCTCCCCCAATTCCTATCCAGACACATACTCTACCTGCTTAATTCCTTCCCAATCCTTCTGGTCCATCCAATCTTTCACAAAGGATGAGAGAAGCCAGGGCTCAGAACCAACATAAACAGCAAATGAGAACAGGAGGGCATCTGAGGACAGGAGAGGCACAGGAGAACGTCAGTCTACCAAGACAGATCACCCAGGAGCCAAACCCAGGATGCGTGAATTATACTACAGCTGGGTAAGAGTCAAAGAGAAAGATAAAAGAAACGAAATCACTCGGGTCAGCTCCCATAGTGTTAAATGAAGTGGGACCCCATGCGTTTCTGGAACTAAGTCTAAAGACTTCACTTTCAATCTCTGTCTTGCCAAGGATGGCCTTCTGAGGGGCGAGGCTTCATCCCATGAGATGACAGAGAGAGGATGGTGGAGGAGAAATCTGAGCATGGGCTTCAGAGACAGACAGAATCGGGCTTGAGTCCTTTAACCTTTCCAAACAAGGCTGTTCTTGTGGCTTAACTGCTGAGTCGTGTCTGACTCTTTGCGACCCATGGACTGTAGCCCACCAAGCTCCTCTGTCCATGGGACTTCCCAGGCAAGAATGCTGGAATGGGTTGCCATTTCCTTCTCCTCCAAACAAGATAAATTCTCAGAGAATAACTTTTCATATATAAAGAGCTGCTATTTGGCCTCTTAGAGACTCAGTCTGGAAAGAATCAATCATAACAACACTATCTGACTCATGGGATTATTTTGAGGGTTAAATAAGTTAATGTACATAAAATATATAGTGCAGACCTCTGTTCATAGTTAACTACTATTCAGTCATTCATTCAACAAATATCTATATTCATTACTATCAATACTGTCTATCTTCTTAAAGTAGTTGAGCTACCCAGTTGACCCCAGATAATCATATCTATTGTTCATTTTGCCAGGTACTGTGCTAAGCACTTACCAAACAAGATCGATTTTTTTTTTTCAAAACAACCCTATGAGGAAGGACTATTGTCATCACATATTACAGATGAAAAAAAGCTAGAAGTAATCCAAACAAAAGACCATGGATAACCCAGATAATTTAAGCCCTCACTGAAGAGGTTAATACCTCACCTGAAAGATGAGCAGGAATCTTGGTGTCGATGGACCAAAGACTTGCTACTTCTTCCAACACTATAGTTTTTCCTTGAATACATTTTTTCCCTTTTTTGGAAGGATCTCTTGCATGGTGGGATGTTGAAACCTGGAACTAGGACCTCAGAATTCCTTCTCTATGTTTATCCCAGGAATTGCAGTACATCCCAAACTTAATTAAGACAGAGACTTAAAAGAACAATAACACCTGACTCATTGGTCTGTTTAATTTCATAGTTCAGCTTTTTTGCATTTCATTTGATTTTTGCTCTGCCTAATGAACTTGATAGATCTGAACCAGGCTGTGATGTTTGTTTCAGTATCTCCTTAAGGTTTCAAATGATACTCATAAACTCATAAAACATTAGATCTGAAGTGGACCTTGCTGCTGCTGCTGCTAAGTCGCTTCAGTCGTGTCTGACTCTGTGCGACCCCATAGACGGCAGCCCACCAGGCTCTCCCGTCCCTGGGATTCTCCAGGCAAGAACACTGGAGTGGGTTGCCATTGGAGATATCTATCTAATGCAGTGATTGACAAATTACTCTGGGCAAATGAAGGGATCCTTTCTCTCTAAGCAGAGTTGTTTCACTTTGGTTCACAGACTAAATTTCCCTTTTATGTTTCTTTGAAATCAAATTCCACTGAGAATGTGTGCATGTGTGTTTGCTTGTTTCTATTAAACTACCGAGCTGATCCAGTAAGAAAACTGTAGTCAGCTGCTTTCATTCATGTATTCGATATAGCCACAGCCGATGCTGGAGGTTCTGTAAGCCAGTGAAGAAGAAAAAGATATGGTCTCTGCCTCAAAGAGTACACTTTCTAGTCAGAAAGGCAGTCATACAGCGATAACCACATTCAACGGGGGCAAGGCCATAGTAAAAGCTTGAAAAGGGGACTGTGAGAACATGGTGGAGAGGGAGTCAGGCCAGCCTTTGGAGAGCATGGCACCTAAAACTGAGTCTCAGAAATGGGACAAGAGAAGTAGAATTCCAGGCCAAAGCTGTAGGAAAAGCTAGCAAACAGAAAAATAAAAAGCTTAGAATGGAAGATAATTATTGATAAAGCTGGACTTTGAGATGCATTGCATATGATAGGTACTCAATAAATGGCTGGAAAATTAATTAACTAATTAATTCATCTAGAAGAAATAGACCATAAAAGAGATAAAAGTCATTACTTGAAGGGACTCATGGACCTACTCAAAAATTTAGATTTTATTCTCTAAACCAGGATTGGAAAATGTGTAAATCTAGAAGAGTATTATAGGAAATGTGCACCAGTAAGATGAGCCAGGTATTTTAAAAAGTACTTATTATGGAGACTATACCCAAAGTACCTGCCTTATTCGGGTACTATATAAGGTCAGTATCAGATCAGATCAGATCAGATCAGTCGCTCAGTCGTGTCCGACTCTTTTTGACCCCATGAATCGCAGCACGCCAGGCCTCCCTGTCCATCACCAACTCCCGGAGTTCACCCAGACTCACGTCCATCTAGTCAGTGATGCCATCCAGCCATCTCATCTTCTGTCGTCCCCTTCTCCTCTTGCCCCCAATCCCTCCCAGCATCAGTCTTTTCCAGTGAGTCAACTCTTCGCATGAGGTGGCCAAAGTACTGGAGTTTCAGCTTTAGCATCATTACTTCCAAAGAAATCCCAGGGCTGATCTCCTTCAGAATGGACTGGTTGGATCTCCTTGCAGTCCAAGGGACTCTCAAGAGTCTTCTCCAACACCACAGCTCAAAAGCATCAATTCTTTGGTGCTCAGCCTTCTTCACAGTCCAACTCTCACATCCATACATGACCACAGGAAAAACCATAGCCTTGACTAGACGGACCTTTGATGGCAAAGTAACGTCTCTGCTTTTGAATATGCTATCTAGGTTGGTCATAACTTTCCTTCCAAGGAGTAAGCGTCTTTTAATTTCATGGCTGCAGTCACCATCTACAGTGATTTTGGAGCCCAGAAAAATAAAGTCTGACACTGTTTCCCCATCTATTTCCCATGAAGTGATGGGACTGGATGCCATGATCTTCGTTTTGATGTCCAATACACAATCCTGGCCCTTATGCTGTACATTTAATGAAAGTCAAAGTGTTAGTTGCTCAGTCATTTCCAACTCTTTGCAGCCCCATGGACTGAAGCCCGCCAGACTTCTCTGTATATGGGATTCTCCAGGCAAGAATACTGGAGTGGGTTGCTGTTCCCTTCTCCAGGGGATCTTCTCAACCCAGGGATCAAACCCGAGTCTCCTGCATTGCAGGAGGATTCTTTACTGTCTGAGCCACCAAGGAAGTCCTCATAAATAATGCAATGACTGCCTCCACTCATGTACCAAATACAAGGCACTCACAGAGGCTTGTATAAGTGCTTACTTAATTCCATCTGAAGAAAGCAGGAAGGTATTACTAATGAAGTTATACTTGAGATGGACTTGAGGGATGAGTAGGAGCTCGTATCTCTATTTCCAGCTACATTCAAAGGCCCTTCAATTCAATCAGGCTGGTCTCCGCAGTGTTTCACAACACTCCACACAGTTACACCCTTTCTCGAGTTTTTTACTTTGCCCAGTGTGCTCTGCCTGGTGGCTCAGGCCATAAAGAGTCTGCCCATAATGCAGGGGATCCAGGTTCGACCCCTGGATCAGGACGATCCCCTGGAGAAGCAAATGGCAACCCACCCCAGTATTCTTGCCTGGAGGATCCCATGGATGGAGGAGCCTGGCAGGTTGCAGTCCATGGGGTCACAGAGTCAGACACAACTGAGTGACTTCACTTTCATTTTCGTTTTTTGCCCTGCCTGCATCCTTTACTTATTCAATTCCTAGCACCCTTTAAGCCCAATGTAGGTCCTCCTCATGTACAAAATCCATGAAGACTTCCCAGGCATCAAATGTTAACTGAGAACGTACCAGGGGCAAGACACTATGGGAAGGATGACAGACATTTAGGACCCAAGTGCAGAAGTGCTCAGAAAAGGGCATCTTACTATCCCGGATAAGAAGCTTATCCGTTTGAGAACCAAGAGTTCATGGGCGATGGAAATGATTACAAGCAGATCTTTTAGCTTCTGTTTTCCTTTCAGTTTTTGAGGAAATGAAAGAGTCATTTTAGAGTCGTTTTAGAGTCTCGGCTCTAAAATGGAGACTTATCTTCAAGATCATTATGGTCCCTTTCAGTTCGAAGACTAACTGTGATTCTGTGAAGCAATTTGGTCTCTTTGTTATATTTCCAGGAGGATTTCCACACATGCTTTCAATGTCTTTCTTATGTAATAGGAGTAGAAAGATCACAAATCCATGCTAGTAGTATGAAAGGCTCTTCTCTGTGCCATTATAAGTGCCATGTAATTCCTACCCTGGATTTAGGATATTCCACAGGTCACAAATTCACTGTAATAAAGTTGGCTATCATTTTGCTCCATTGCTACTTTGGTCACCTCCTGTCACTCTAAGAACAGAGTACCTATAGTTCCTTTTCTGAACTTTTAAAATTTCATGACAGGGAGAAAACAGAGGGCAGGTGGAGTTCAGATCCTGACTATTAAGATTATAGAAACACTGCCTATGGAAAACAAGGAATCCATAAAATTATACCAAAGTAAGACTGCAGCCATGAAACCACAAGACAATTGCTTCTTGGCAGGAAAGTGATGACAAACCTAGACAGTGTGTAGAAAAGCAGAGACGTTACTCTGCCAACAAAGGTCCATATAGTCAAGGATATGGTCGCCCCAGTGGTCATGTATGGTTAAGAGCTGGACCGTAAAGAAGGCAGAAAACCAAAGAATTGATGCCTTCGAACTGTGATGCTGGAGAAGACTGCTGAAAGTCCCTTGAACAGCAAGGAGATCAAGCCAGTCAATCTTAAGGGAGATCAACCCTGAATATTCACTGGAAGGACTGATGCTGAAGCTGAAGCTCCAGGATTTGGGTCATCTGATGTGAACAGACGACTCACTGGAAAAGTCCCTGATTCTGGGAAAGATTGAGGACAGAAGAAGAGGGCATCAGAGGATGAGATAGCTGGATGGCATCACTGATACAATGAACATGAATTTGGGCAAACTCCAGGAGATGGTGACGGACAGGGAAGCCTGGTATGTTGCAGTCCAAGAAGCCCCAAGGAGTCTGACACAACTGGGCGACTGAACAACAACAACAATAATTGGAAAAGAGTCATTTTATGTTATTTCAGTTATTTCAAATCATTGATAAGGGATTGCTTGTATTTTATCAACTTTCACTTTGCGTATTCAGTTTGTCTCATTTCAATGTGCCATATTAGTTGTACTCTCAGTTATAAGCAAAATAACCAACTCAGGTTAGATTTAAGTAAAAAGCAAATCTACTGGAAGAACATTAAGGTACTCATGAACTCCAAAAAAAGTGGATAATGGGGAAGAACCAAACCAACTCCAGGGACCTCAGCCATGGGACTTTATGGACCTTCACACAAAACTTCCTTAATCTGCCTGTAGCTCCTGTGACTTCCAGGCTGTATGCTCACCTTCCCACAAGACAGTAGGAGAGAGCATCGTTTGGACAGAACTGGGTCAAAAGTCCTGTTCAGACAGAATCAGCTATGACAAAACAACTTCTGTTATAAGAGTGGCATATTATGAACATGACCACGAGGACCCATCCTTGTAGAAGAGGGACAAACTTCACAGAAGGGGGAAATGTTGGGATCTGAGAAGCTACGCCTGTTGCACGTACCTTATTCTGCTGTGTTTTTTTTTACATTCATTCTCCCTCCTCCTTAAACCCTCTACCCCTATGTACCAATATCTACATATCACTGTATAAAATCATACCTTGAGCGGGCTCCATATGTCCTGCTACGTGTATACGTTTTATACAAAATTAAAATGATGAAAGGGCAGAAAAAATGGTCTTCTGTTACTTTAAAAATTAAAATGAATGCAATTCAATTTGACTGTGTGCACTGTATAAAGTCATCATAGCTCAAATAAAATATTCCATACACAGAGACTAGCCCATTAGATGCTATCTGTGTTAATATAACTTTTATTTTGACAATCGCAGATATTCTTTCTTGATTGTTAAGGATGTCCTGGAGCTCAGAAGTAAACCCATATGCATATGGCCAATTAATTTATAACAAAGGAGCCAAGAATAGTGTTAGTGTTGTTTTTCAGTCACTAAGTCATGTCCAACTCTTTGTGACCCCATGGACTGCAGTACATCGGGCTCCTCTGTCTCCACTATCTCCCAGAGTTCACTCAAATCCATTGACTCAGTGATGCTGTCTAACCATGGATTCCTCTGTCACCCCTTTTCCATTTGCCTTTAGTCTTTCCCAGCATCAGGATCTTTTCCAGTGCATCAGCTCTTCACGTCAGGTGGCCAGAGAATTGACTTAAAGCTTCAGCTTCAGCATCAGTCCTTCCACTGAATATTCAGGGTTGATTTCCTTTAGAGTTGACTGGTTTGATCTCCTTGCAGTCCAAGGGACTCTCAAGAGTTTTCCCCAGAACAATTCAAAAATATCAATTCTTCATTCTCAGCCTCCTTTATGGTCCAACTCTTACACCTGTACATGTCTACTGGAAAAATCATAGCTTTGATGATATGGATCTTTATCAGCAAAGTGATGTTTCTGCTTTTTAATATACTGTCTAGGTTTGCCATAGCTTTCCTTTCAAGGACCAAGCATCTTTTAATTTCATGGCTGCAGTCACTGTCCACAGTGATTTTGGAGCCTAAGAAAAAAATCTGTCACTGCTTCCACTTTTTCTCCTTCTATTTGCCATGAATTGATGGGATTGAATGCCATGATCTAAATTTTTTTCATGTTGAGTTTTAAGCTAGCTTTTTCACTCTCCTCTTTCACTTGCATCAAGAAGCTCTTTAGCTCCTCTTCACTTTCTGCCATTAGAGTAGTATCATCTGCGTATCTGAGGTTGTTGATATTTCTTCTGGCAACACTGATTCCAGCTTGTGATTCATCCAGCCCAGAATTTCACATGATGTACTCTGCACAGAAGTTAAATCAGTAGGGTGACAATATAAAACCCTGACATACTCCTTTCCCAATCTGGAACCAGTCAGTTATTCCATGTCCAGTCCTAACTGTTGTTTCTTGACCCACATACAGGTTTCTCAGAAGACAAACAAGGTGGTCCTGGTACTCTGGTCTGGTATTTCCACAGTTTGTTGTGATCCACACCGTCAAGGGTTTAACATAGTCAATGAAGCAAAAGTAGATATTTTTCTGGAATTCTCTAGACTTACTATGGTGATTGCTTCACAATGAGTACAAATATTAAGTCATTATGCTGCATACTTGAAACTAGTATAATTTATACTGTTAATTGGAATCTCATTAAAATATTTTTAAGAAATGTTCGGTTCATTTTCTAAAAGTAAAATCCAGACATTCATCTATGCCAGATATTCTGGAAGACAAAGGATACATATAGTATGCATGTCCTGTATGCGCCTTTCAATAATTTGTGAAGGAGGTTCTTCTTGGACAATTCCAATGATCTTTTCTAAATCTTTTCTCTATCCCTAACTGAGGTATGTGTATACTTTGCTTCTTGAAAGTTTAATATTCCTTTGCTTCCTGGATATTAGATTATAAGATTTTCCATTTTCAAACTTATCTTTTGCTGCAGTCCTGACAAGTGAGGGAAATATTCCAAAGCTCCTTTTTCTTTTCTACACATTTATTAACTTACAGAACTCAAGGATATATCTGCCACCTCTCAGCCAAGGCTGCCAAGTCTATCCTGAAAACTACCTCATGTTTTAGTCTACCATCTCTACAGAATTCTTTTTTATATTTCAATTTTATTTATTTTTTCCACTGTAGGAGGCAGCATATGGGATCTTAGTTTCTCCACCAGGGATGGAAACTTTGCCTTCTGCACTGGAAGCACAGAGTCTTAACTACTCCACTGCCAGGGAAGTCCCTAGAATTCTCTTTTTATGTCTCATTCACACTGAAAGAGCAATATTATCAATCGAAAACCATCAATATGCCACAAGCCAGATTATCTTCCTATGTTCACTTTGAAATTACAAGTTATCATGTTTTCCCAGTTTTGGGACTATTCCAACGCCTTAGAACTCATTGAATGATTTTTGTATCAAATTGCTCAATTCTAATGATAAATAGGCCTGCAGAGAACATCCGCTGGATCATAGAAAAAGCAAGAGAGTTACAGAAAAACATCTATTTCTGCTTTATTGACTATGCCAAAGCCTTTGACTGTGTGGGTCACAATAAACTGTGGAAAATTCTGAAAGAGATGGGAATACCAGACCACCTGATCTGCCTCTTGAGAAATTTGTATGCAGGTCAGGAAGCAACGGTTAAAACTGGACATGGAACAACAGACTGGTTCCAAATAGGAAAAGGAGTTCTTCAAGGCTGTATATTGTCACCCTGCTTATTTAACTTATATGCAGAGTACATCATGAGAAACACTGGACTGGAAGAAACACAAACTGGAATCAAGATTGCCGGGAGAAATATCAATAACCTCAGATATACAGATGACACCACCCTTATGGCAGAAAGTGAAAAGGAACTCAAAAGCCTCTTGATGAAAGTGAAAGAAGAGAGTGAAAAAGTTGGCTTAAAGCTCAACATTCAGAAAATGAAGATCATGGCATCTGGTCCCACCACTTCATGGCAAATAGATGGGGAAACAGTGGAAAACAGTGTCAGACTTTAGTTTTCTGGGCTCCGAAATCACTACAGATGGTGACTGCAGCCATGAAATTAAAAGACGCTTACTCCTTGGAAGGAAAGTTATGACCAACCTAGATAGCATATTCAAAAGCAGAGACATTATTTTGCCAACAAAGGTTCGTCTAGTCAAGGCTATGGTTTTTCCTGTGGTCATGTGTGGATGTGAGAGTTGGAGTGTGAAGAAGGCTGAGCGCCAAAGAATTGATGCTTTTGAACTGTGGTGTTGGAGAAGACTCTTGAGAGTCCCTTGGACTGCAAGGAGATCCAACCAGTCCATTCTGAAGGAGATCAGCCCTGGGATTTCTTTGGAAGGAATGATGCTAAAGCTGAAACTCCAGTACTTTGGCCACCTCATGTGAAGAGTTGACTCATTGGAAAAGACTCTGATGCTGGGAGGGATTGGGGGCAGGAGGAGAAGGGGACGACAGAGGATGAGATGGCTGGATGGCATCGCTGACTCGATGGACGTGAGTCTGGGTGAACTCCGGGAGTTGGTGATGGACAGGGAGGCCTGGCCTGCTGCGATTCATGGGGTCGCAAAGAGTCGAACACGACTGAGCGACTGATCTGATCTGATCTGATCAAAGAACCATTTTTCTGATAATCTTCAGGTCTTTAGACAAGCACGTCTAACAAGCCTGTGTGCTAAGTTGTTTCAGTCCTGCCAACTCTTTGCGACTCCATGGACTGTAGCCCACCAACCTCCTCTGTCCATGGGAAGAAGAACACTGGAGTGGGTTGTCATGGCCTCCTCCACGAGACCCAGGAATGGAACCAGGGTCTCCCCACAGGCATGTTCTTTACCATCTAAGACACCAATGAAGCCCCTAACAAGCCTAATACTATATTATTTGAATCAAAATTTCTCTCGAGATAATAAAAAATAAATAAAATTAAAAAAACAAAAAACAAAAAACACCGCCACACTGAACAACTTCAGGAGTTCTCTGAAATTACTCCTCCTCCTTGGAGGAATTACTCCTCCTCCTTGGAGGAATTACTCCCCCTCCTTGGAGGAATTACTCCTCCTCCTTGGAGGAATAGTGAGGAACAGTAGGACGAGGAACAGGCTGTAGTGAAGCATCCTGCGCCCCCCTGTTAGAATCAGCTGTCCTCCCCTGAAACGCGGCTCCTTTTGGAAAACAGCCTGTAACCCGGTAGAACCAGCCCCGCAGGGGATGACTACGAGTCCCACGACGCAAAGCGAGCCCCGGCCCACATTGGCCGCAGTTGCTCCCGGGAATTGTAGTCTTCCCATCACCTGTCGTTCAAACCAGGGACCGTAGCCTCCATTTCTCAAAAGTTAACTGATAAAAATAAAGCTATGGGAAAGAAGGTAAAATCCTTACCACAAAACTAGGCTCGACCCAGGCGCCGAGGACCCTTGAGACCACAACTCACGCCCCTGAGGCGGGCGCCCTCCGCGTGACGTCATTTCCGGGAGCGGCGGCAGCCCAGCCCCTCCCTCCTCCTGGCGAGGACCCTGGGCCCGCGGCCCGCGCAGAGGCCGGCGAGGAGCCACTGTTTTCTGGAAGGGGTCACGTGAGTTCTCCGGGCGCTGTGGGTGGAGACGGAAAGCTGCGGTGAGGCAGGGTCGGAGTTAACCCTCCCGGGGCAGCGCGCCCGAGCGGGCTGAGGTAGGGAGCGGGCTGAGGAGGGGATCGCGCTGAGGTACGGAGCGCGCATAGGTGGGGAGCGGGCTGAGGTAGGTAGGAAGCGCGCTGAGGTGGGGAGCGCGGTGAGGTACGGAGCGCGCTGAGGTGGGGAGCGGGTTGAGGTAGGTGGGGAGCGCGCTGAGGTAGGTAGGGAGCGCGCTGAGGTGGGGAGCGGGTTGAGGTAGGTAGGGAGCGCGCTGAGGTACGGAGCGCGCTGAGGTGGGGAGCGGGTTGAGGTAGGTGGGGAGCGCGGTGAGGTAGGTAGGGAGCGCGCTGAGGTAGGGGGCGCGCTGAGGTGGGGAGCGCGCGGCAGCTGACACCTGCGCCCCAGTGGCGGGCGGAGGGAACTCCCACGGAGGGCCGGGAGTGCGACAGAGCCCGGGCGGCCGCCGGCTCTGCCGCGCGCCGGGGCGGAGGCGGGGGCGTCTTGGGGCCCCCGGGAGCCCGGGAGCGGGGCTCGCCGTCCCGAGCCGAGGGGCCCTGGCCTGCTCAGACCGGACCAGACCGTCCTGGGTAGTCCCGGCTCTGCGCTGCCAGCATGCGCGACCTGTCTCGCTCGCCGAGCTGCTCTGGCCACCTCACCTGCCCGTGGTCCTCCAGAGGACCGAGAAGTTCTTCTCAGAGCAGGTCGAGGCCGCGGCGCGAGTCCCGCTTGCTGTCTTCCCGCCGGGCAGCGCTGAGGGCCTCGCGAGCTCAGAGGCTGTGCGGGTCCGGTGTTCCCTGGCCCTGAGGCCTCAGGTGGTCGAGTGGCCGAGGGCAGGGCGACCCCGCCGGCCGTCAGGAGGCTGAGAGTTCAGGCAGTTATTTACTTCTTTGGGGGGAAGCCGTCGGGCGGAACCGAGGAGCGGTGAATCAGCAGCTCGGGCTTCCCGAGTGCCTGATGATGGGGAAGGGTGCCCAGAGCCACGTGCTGGGTTAGAAATGTCTGCGCGTCTCTCGGACTCTGAGCGGCTTGTCTCTTTACCTTTCTCACCAGTAGAGTTGCGTAGACGTAGTTGGATAGGTAGACCCGTTGTTATGTGCCATTTCCCGGATCTGTAATTTACTGCCATTTCGCAGCCTATGGGAAACCTTTTTTCCTGTATCATTGTGAAATTATGAGACAAGATAAACTCCTCCTTTTGACAGCAGAGCTTATGAAGTATGGGTTTTGAACATTTGTTCAGTACCTGCATTTTATGGTGTAGCGGAATTAGGGATGGTCTGGAAACTACGAAGAACGTTTAAACTTGTAATCGTTTAATCTTGTTTGATATGTTTAACGTTCATTGCGGTTTATTTTGGAGAAGGCAATGGCACCCCACTCCAGTACTCTTGCCTGGAAAATCCCGTGGACGGAGGAGCCTGGTAGGCTGCAGTCCATGGGGTCGCTGAGGGTCGGACACGACTGAGCGACTTCACTTTCACTTTTCACTTTCATGCATTGGAGAAGGAAATGGCAACCCACTCCAGTATTCTTGGCTGGAGAATCCCAGGGACAGGGGAGCCTAGTGGGCTTCCGTCTATGGGGTCGCACAGAGTCGGACACGACTGAAGCGACTTAGCAGCAGCAGCAGCAGCAGTTTATTTGATTAATTTAATGTGACCAAGTTTCCCCTCCCCCCAAATCCGTTTGATCCTGGTTTTAATGAACTGTTACTTTAAGAACTGTTTATTATTTACCTTACAAGCTGTCTAAGCTTCTGGTTGACTGTCATTACTCTGGGTAATTTTTTAGTTTCCCTAGTTAAATCGGAAGGAAGTATAAATAATTTTTCTCCCTTTCTTTCCTTCCCTTTACCCTCCACTGCCTGTACGATATTTAGTAGTGTCAGGATCATAATAAAGAGAATAAAGTTTCAGGACCATCTTTATCACTTTTCCTCTTTTCAACTCCTTTATGTCCATGACGTCAGGTTACAATGACCCTTACAGCAATCCATCACGAAGAAAGAGAGGGAAAAAGGATAACATGTAATATTAGGATCAAGAAAAAGAGTGTAGAATACTTCTGCTCTCCTCATCTTGCAAACAGGAGTTCTTAGAGGTGATATTTGTGGATTAAAGAAAGAAGTTTAGGGTGTGTTTTCTTTCTAAACAAAATAATACAGTGTCACAAAATTAAAAGAAATGGATATGAGCATTTTGTTTTCTTTTGGATAATGCTCCTGATCAAATACTAATCTTTCATGTGTTCCTCTCATTTTTAGAGAGTGAATTCCTACGAAGAAAATAATGCATTGCTTATTACTTGTTCTCTAATTGTTCGGACTCAGAAGTGTGCAAGTTTGTTACAAAAGCCAAAAGAAGATGGCAACTCCTTATGTTCCAGTTCCTATGCCCCTAGGGAACTCTGCTTCCAGTTTTGCAACCACCAGAAACCAAAGAAGTTCTTCTTTTGGGAGTATCTCAACAAGCTCAAATTCTTCCAAAGGCCAGTTAGAAGACTCAAATATGGGTAATTTTAAACAGACCAGGGTATCTGACCAAATGGAAAGCACTTCATCTGTCTGTAGCAGTCCCCTCATTAGGACTAAATTTACAGGTGCAGATTCTTCCATTGAGTATTCTGCTAGACCAAGAGAAAGTGAAGAACAAAGTCCTGAAACAGTGAATATTGAAGATAGACCTTCTACACCTATTATCCTGGGTTATGAGGTGATGGAAGAAAGAGCTAAATTTACTGTGAGTATTGACTTCTGCTATCCATCATTAGATGAAAGATTTATTAACCGGTACTCTAAACTTGTGTTGAATGATGTTAGCCTATACTTGTAATTTCTTGAACATAAAAGTTAGTTGGTTTATACCCCTTAAGTTGGCATGCTGTTGGTATACTTTTGCTTTACTTGAATGAATTTTTGCAAACCAGACACAGTTGTGAAACCAGCACACAAATCAAGAACAGACCATTACATCATGAAGGCCTCCCCTCATGCTCTGTCAGTCAATACCCACTCTCCTGATGGCCTAGGTTAATTTTGCCTGTTTCTGTACTTCATGTTAGTGGAATTATGGAGTATTTACTCTTGGATATGGTCTCTTCAGCATACGTTTGTAAGATTCGTCCTTGATCTTGCATCTAATTGTAGGCAGCTCACTTTTATTACTGATGTTACTCCTTTTTGTGAATATACTACAGCTTATCCGTCCTACTGCTGAAGGGCATTTTAATCATTTCCAGTTTGGGACTTTTACAGATACTGCTGCAAACCTGTTAGTACTTGTCCCTCAGTAAACACATGTACTCACTTCTGTTAAAGTCCTAAGAATAAAGTATCTGGATCGTCTGCCCAGATTTAGAAGATACTGATGAACATTGTACCAGAGCGGCCATACTAAGTTATACTCCTTTAAGCAGTGTATGAGAATTCTAGTTATTCCACATCTTCCCAGTTCAGTTCAGTCACTCAGTCGTGTCCTCTGTGACCCCATGGACCGCAGCACGCCAAGCTTCCCTCCATCACCAACTCCTGGAGCTTACTCAGACTGATGTCCATTGAGTCTGTGATGCCATCCAACCATTTCATCCTCTGACGTCCCCTTCTCCTCCCACCTTCAGAATTCTAGTTATTCCACACCTTTCCAACATGTAGTATTTTTTTTTTCATTTTAGTTTTTCTAGTGAGTAGAATGATACATTGTGGTTTTAATTTGCCTTTAAGACTTTTTTTTTTTTTTTTTTTGCCCATTTGAGTATTCTCTTTTCTGAAATGTCTGTTCAAGACTTTTGTTCATTTTTCTTTTGGGAGGTCTTTTCTACTTTGATTTATAGTTTCTTGTGCATTTTGTACATAAGTCCTTTTTCAGAACATGTGTTGTGACTATCATCTCTCACTCTGTGATTTGCCTTCCTTAATGGTTCATTTGATAATCAAGAGTTCTTAGTTTTAATATAGTCCAGCACATTAAATTTTTTTTTACAGTTAGCCCTTTTTAAAATCTGCCTCCTTCCTACAAGTATGTTGTCCTATGTTTTCTTCTAAGAGCTTTATTGTTGGACCTTTCATAGTTAGAGCTATAAACTGTCTGGAATTGATTTTTGTCCATGGTATGAAGTAAGAGTCAAGACACATTTTTTTCTCCCTAAAATCAGGTTTTTATTGAAAAGACAACTCTATCTCCTTTGCATTTGCTTTGTTGCCTATGTCACAATCAGGTGACCATAAATGTATGGGTCTGATTCTGTGTTCTATTTCTCCCTTCTTTACTGGTTTCACCCTGTCTTAATTACTAAGGCCCGATGGTAGTCAATACTACCATCTGGTAGCTAAGTACTGTAGCTTTGCTGTTCCTCTTCAGGGTTGTTTTGGCCCTTTGCACTGAGATTGTATTAAATCTATCTAGAGAGAACTGACGTATTTATAGTACCGAGTCTGAATCTATGAACCTAAACCATGTCAGTAAGTCTTTAACTTATTTAAATAATACTTAATTAATTTTAAATAATTTTAAATAATATTTTAATAAGTTATTAAATAATATTTTAAATAATAGTTTTCAGGGCAGAAATCTTAACCTCTTTTGCTAAGGTTGATTACTGGGTATGGATATTGTTTGATATTCTCTACATCTTTTAATGTTTCTGTTTCTTCATTGCTAGTTTAATCTATTTTGTCCTCATTATATATTACGTATTTATATATCCAATGACCTTGTTAAATCCATGTATAAGCTTGTTCTTTGAAACTGTTTCTTCTTTCTCTTGGATTTTCTGGAAGTAATGATTTCATATTTACTTCAATATTTCATGTTGTATAGTTAATGACAGTATGGAAGGATCTTCTAGGAAAAAGAATATTGAAATTATAAAGAGGCAGTTTTTAGAGTTAAAATATTATAAGACATGATATGGATGGCAAATCGGCATGGATCTGACTTTTTTGTGAGTGATTTTTGGACATTATAATAAATCGGTAGCTCATTTCTGTACGGTGACCTACCTTCTCTATGCAAGAATAAGCATTCACTGAGGTAATATTGTGAAAAGTTTGTATATAAAGTCTTTCAAGACAATACAGAGGAAGAAATAAATGACACATATAAAATCAATCATATTCACCTATTTATTAATTTAGCGTTTTTGGAGTACGAGTTATGTGCCAAGCCCTCTTCCAGGTAATAGTGGTACAGGAGCTCAACTGAACATATGAAAGATAGATAAGCAATTTTATTCTTAATATTAGTTTGTCACATGGTGATAAGTGCTATACAGAAGAATCAAAAGGGGGAAAGAAATAGTTTCTTGAAACCAGAGTTGCAGTTTAAGTGGCACTGCCAGTCATGGCCTCACAGGAAAGATGTAGCACTAGGAGAAAATGACAGGGACAGACAGGGAGGCCTGGCATGCTGCAGTCCCATGGGGTCGCAAAGAGTCGGACACGACTGAGCCACTGAACTGAAGAGAAAATGAGCCATGACAATACCCAGGACGTTGAAAGGGGAGGGAAGGGGCTTCCCAGACAGGTGGTGTAACTGCCGAGACCCTCATGGCTAACAGCAGGATAATCAGTGGGGAGAGATGTAGGAACTGAGGTAACAGCAAGGGAGTGTGACCCCCAGTTCAAATAGAGCACAGAAGCCTTTATAAGGCCTTTAGAGTTTCCCCCATTTTGAGCTGGGAATCTCAAAAAGATTTTAAAAGGGAAAATCAGATGATCTGACTTAAGCTTTTTAAAAGCTCCTTCTGGCTGCTGAATTGAGACTAGATTTTGTGGGAGAAAAAGGAAGGCAGGAGGCGGTTAGGTTCTTGCAGTAATCCATGGGACATATGGTGGTGTGCACCAGGTGAGGGAAGGGGGCCTGAGAAATTGTCAGATTCTGGAGATGTCTTGAAGAGAGAGCCTTTGGATGGGGGAGATGGAGAAAGCAAAAATGATCCCAACGCTTCTCACCTAAACAATGTGAAAAGTAGAGTTGCCATTTAATGAAATGGCAGATTTTGAGGGAAAGACCAGAATTTGTTTTTGCACATGCTAGGTTTGAAACATTTGTTAGACATCAAGTGGAGATGTCAGTTATGTGTGTGTATATATGAGGGTGTACACATGTATATATATTTTATCTCTCTCTATATATATATATATTCAGTTCAGTTGCTCAGTCAAGTCCGACTCTTTGCGACCCCATGAATTACAGCACGCCAGGCCTCCCTGTCCATCACCAACTCCTGGAGTTCACTCAAACTCACGTCCATCGAGTTGGTGATGGCATCCAGCCATCTCATCCTCTGTCGTCCCCTTCTCCTCCTGCCCCCAATCCCTCCCAGCATCAGAGTCTTTTCCAATGAGTCAACTCCTCGCATGAGGTGGCCAAAGTACTGGAGTTTCAGCTTTAGCATCATTCCTTCCAAAGAACACCCAGGACCGATTTCCTTTAGAATAGACTGATTGAATCTCCTTGCTGTCCAAGGGACTCTCAAGAGTCTTCTCCAACACCACAGTTCAAAAGCATCAATTCTTTGGCACTCAGCTTTCTTCACAGTCCAACTCTCACATCCATACATGACCACTGGAAAAACCATAGCCTTGACTAGACAGACCTTTGTTGGCAAAGTAATGTCTCTGCTTTTGAATATGCTATCTAGGTTGGACATAACTTTCCTTCCAAGGAGTAAGCGTCTTTTAATTTCATGGCTGCAGTCACCATCTGCAGTGATTTTGGAGCCCCCCCAAAAATAAAGTCTGACACTGTTTCCACTGTTTCCCCATATGTTTGCCATGAAGTGATGGGACCAGATGCCATGATCTTCGTTTTCTGAATGTTGAGCTTTAAGCCAACTTTTTCACTCTCCTCTTTCACATTCATCAACAGACTTTTTAGTCATATATTCAGTGTACACTTTAGGGGAGAGGTCTAAGCTAGAGTTACAAGCTTGAGAGTGTTAGATTTGTCAAATAATTTCACCTTGGTATATTTCTTTGAATTGATCTCTTAACTGAAGAAAGTTTAGGAAAAACTGGCAAGGTCTTATATATAGAGAGAGTGTCACGTCTTTGAAAAGTGATTAAAAACAAAAAGTAGGGAGGGGTGGTGAGCAGGTTCCAGAAAGAGTCACGGCATGGACTTCTTTGGTAATGTTTTGTTTCTTCCTCTTTTACTCGGTACATGGTGTGTTTACTCTGTGAGAATCCATTAAGTGGTATACTGAAGTTTTTGTGCTTTTCTGTATATATTTTATGATTAGTGTATGTGTCTACATTTGTTTACTTAAAGCACAGGCTACATAAAACAAGAGTACAAAGTGTAGTATACACTAAGTTTCAAATAAAGGGTAGAGACAATAACTGCTATTAGAATTTAGAGGAAGCAATGATCAGTATTGTACATAGTTTTCATTGAAGTACCACTTAAACAAGTAGATAGGAGAGCTTTCTAGGACAAATAAAGCAAAAATCTATCCTGTGTTTTTCCTAGAGAAAAAAGGAGTGTTTAGAGACCACTGTGAAGGGTAGCAGTTAGAAAAGGCTCATTTTTTTTAAAACAGAAAAAATAAAGTCAATGTGTTTTGTGTACAGTTGAAGTAATTATCATATGAAGTTGACTTTTATCATGCATCAGTTATTCACAGTCAAAAGTATTAAAGTCAGTTTATCCCTTTTTGAATTAGTAACTTCTAAAAAGAATATTGACTAGTTTTCTGTGAGTATGGTTTCAGTGTGTCTGCCCTCTGATGCCCTCTTGCAACACCTATGATCTAACTTGGGTTTCTCTTGCCTTGGGCGTGGGGTATCTTTTCACAGCTGCTCCAGCAAAGCACAGCCATTGCTCCTTACCTTGGACGAGGGGTATCTCCTCACCGCTGCCCTTCCTGACCTTCAACGTGGGATAGCTCCTCTAGGCCCTCCTGCACCCGCGCAGCCACCGCTCCTTAGACGTGGGGTTGGTCCTCCTGGCCGCCACCCCTGGTCTCGGGCGTGGGGTCATGGTGGAGAGATCTGACAGAATGTGGTCCACTGGAGAAGGGAATGGCAAACCACTTCAGTATTCTTGCCTTGAGAACCCCGTGAACAGTATGAAAAGGCAAAATGATAGGGTACTGAAAGAGGAACTCCCCAGGTCAGTAGGTGCCCAATATGCTACTGGAGATCAGTGGAGAAATAACTCCAGAAAGAATGAAGGGGTGGAGCCAAAGCAAAAAGAATACCCAGCTGTGGATATGACTGGTGATAGAAGCAAGGTCCAATGCTATAAGAGCAATATTGCATATTTGGAATATTGCTCAACCTGGAATATCAGGTCCACGAATCAAGGCAAATTGGAAGTGGTCAAACAAGAGATGGCAAGGGTGAATGTCGACATTCTAGGAATCAGTGAACTAAAATGGACTGGAATGGGTGAATTTAACTCAGATGACCATTATATCTACTACTGTGGGCAGGAATCCTGCAGAAGAAATGGAGTAGCCATCATGGTCAACAAAAGAGTCCAAAATGCAGTACTTGGATGCAATTTCAAAAACAACAGAATGATCTCTGTTTGTTTCCAAGGCAAACCATTCAATATCACAGTAATCCAAGTCTGTGCCCCAACGAGTAACGCTGAAGAAGCTGAAGTTGAACAGTTCTATGAAGACCTACAAGACCTTTTCGAACTAACACCCCAAAAAGATGTCCTTTTCATTATAGGGGATTGGAATGCAAAAGTAGGAAGTCAAGAAACACCTGGAGTAACAGGCAAATTTGGCCTTCGAATACGGAATGAAGCAGGACAAAGACTAATAGAGTTTTGCCAAGAAAATGCGCTGGTCATAGCAAACACCCTCTTCCAACAACACAAGAGAAGACTCTACACATGATCATCATCAGATGGTCAACACCAAAATCAGATTGATTATATTCTTTGCAGCCAAAGATGGAGAAGCTCTATACAGTCAACAAAAACAAGACCAGGAGCTGACTGTGGCTCAGATCATGAACTCCTTATTACCAAATTCAGACTGAAATTGAAGAAAGTAGGGAAAACCACTAGACCATTCAGGTATAACCTAAACCAAATCCCTTATGATTATACAGTGGAAGTGAGAAATAGCTTTAAGGGCCTAGATCTGATAGATAGAGTGCCTGATGAACTATGGACTGAGGTTCATGACATGGTACAGGAGACAGGGATCAAGACCATCCCCATGGAAAAGAAATGCAAAAAAGCAAAATGGCTGTCTGGGGAGGCCTTACAAATAGCTGTGAAAAGAAGAGAAGCAAAAAGCAAAGGACAAAAGGAAAGACATAAGCATCTGAATGCAGAGTTCCAAAGAATAGCAAGAAAAGATAAGAAAGCCTTCCTCAGCGATCAATGCAAAGAAATAGAGGAAAACAACAGAATGGGAAAGACTAGGGATCTCTTCAAGAAAATTAGAGATACCAATGGAACATTACATGCAAAGATGGGCTCGATAAAGGACAAAAATGGTATGGACCTAACAAAAGCAGAAGATATGAAGAGAGGTGGCAAGAATACACAGAACTGTACAAAAAAGATCTTCACGACCAAGATAATCACAATGATGGGATCACTGACCTAGAGCCAGACACCCTGGAATGTGAAGTCAAGTGGGCCTTAGAAAGCATCACTACGAACAAAGCTAGTGGAGGTGATGGAATTCCAGTTGAGCTATTCCAAATCCTGAAAGGTGATGCTGTGAAAGTGCTGCACTCAATATGCCAGCAAATTTGGAAAACTCAGCAGTGGCCACGGGACTGGAAAAGGTCAGTTTTCATTCCAATCCCAAAGAAAGGCAATGCCAAAGAATGCTCAAACTACTGCACAATTGCACTCATCTCACATGCTAGTAAAGTAATGCTCAAAATTCTCCAAGCCAGGCTTCAGCAATACATGAACCATGAACTTCCAGATGTTCAAGCTGGTTTTAGAAAAGGCAGAGGAACCAGAGATCAAATTGCCAGCATCTGCTGGATCATGGAAAAAGCAAGAGAGTTCCAGAAAAACATCTATTTCTGCTTTATTGACTATGCCAAAGCCTTTGACTGTGTGGATCACAATAAACTGTGGGAAATTCTGAAAGAGATGGGAATACCAGACCACCTGACCTGCCTCTTGAGAAACCTCTATGCAGGTCAGGAAGCAACAGTTAGAACTGGACATGGAACAACAGACTGGTTCCAAATAGGAAAAGGAGTACGTCCAGGCTGTATATTATCACCCTGCTTACTTAACTTATATGCCGAGTACATCATGAGAAATGCTGGGCTGGAAGAAACACAAGCTGGAATCAAGATTGCCAGGAAAAATGTCAATAACCTCAGATATACAGATGACACCACCCTTATGGCAGAAAGTGAAGAGGAACTAAAAAGCCTCTTGATGAAAGTGAAAGTGGAGAGTGAAAAAGTTGGCTTAAAGCTCAACATTCAGAAAACGAAGATCATGGCATCTGGTCCCATCACTTCATGGGAAATATGTGGGGAAACAGTGGAAACAGTGTCAGACTTTATATTCTGGGGCTCCAAAATCACTGCAGATGGTGACTGCAGCCATGAAATTAAAAGATGCTTACTCCTTGGAAGGAAAGTTATGTCCAACCTAGATAGCATATTCAAAAGTAGAGACATTACTTTGCCAACAAAGGTCTGTCTAGTCAAGGCTATGGTTTTTCCTGTGGTCATGTATGGATGTGAGAGTTGGAGTGTGAAGAAGGCTGAGCGCCAAAGAATTGATGCTTTTGAACTGTGGTGTTGGAGAAGACTCTTGAGAGTCCCCTTGGACTGCAAGGAGATCCAACCAGTCCATTCTGAAGGAGATCAGCCCTGGGATTTCTTTGGAAGGAATGATGCTAAAGCTGAAACTCCAGTACTTTGGCCACCTGATGCCAAGAGTTGACTCATTGGAAAAGACTCTGATGCTGGGAGGGACTGGGGGCAGGAGGAGAAGGGGACGACAGAGGATGAGATGGCTGGATGACATCACTGACTCGATGGACATGAGTTTGAGTGAATTCCGGGAGTTGGTGATGGACAGGGAGGCCTGGCGTGCTGTAATTCATGGGGTCGCAAAGAGTCGGACACGACTGAGCGACTGAACTGAACTGAACTAAAGAAGAAAATTTACTTTTCATTCCCTGCATGACTATTTTACATCAGGACTTTCTGGATACTTTACAGGGCATCTAAATAATCTCCATCCTCACCTTTATATGTTGCAAAGATAAATTATTTACTTTTTACTTGAAAACTAAAGAATCCAATCTAACCCTTGCTGATTCTCTCCCTTCAAAGGGAGAAGAATCAAATGGTAAGGATGATCAACAATCCCTAACTAATAAATTGTCTCTTGATCATCCACTAGAATTTTGAGTCATACTTGTAATTTAAAATTTCCTTATTTTTAGTGTTAAAAAAAGTAAAAAGAAACTGATGAAATTATATTTAGTAATGTATTTTGTTTAATATATTTAAAGTATGATCATTTCAACATGTAACCAATATATAATATTTTTAATGAAGTATTGTTACATCTTTTTTCATACTAAGTCTTTGAAATCTGGTCTATATTACACTCACAGCATGTTTCAAAGTCACATTTCAAGTATTCTATAGCCACTTGCAGCTAGAGTGCAGCTCTAGAACTACAATTGAAAGTTATTCCACACCTTAACTTGAAGGAAAAAAGTTACTGTTTTTAAGAGTTTCACTCATTCAGTAGATAGTTATTGAGTACATTTTGTGTGTCACGTATTTAGCTTAGCTCAAACCACTGTACCAAAAACTACTAGGAGTTGTTTCTCTGAGATTCTGTTGTAAATAGTATTTCTTCGCAATAAACTCTAAAATTATCCTTAGAAAATATAGAATCTAGCTTTCTCTTAAGTACCTTTTAAAATATTGACTTGCTGCAACCAAATTTTTCTATTCAGTAGCCTAGAAAATTGTACATAATTATAGAAATGTAAACTTTCATCTAATACGGATATTTTCTACCTTGTATTTCATCCTTGAAGATTAAAACATCTAATTTATTAGAAAACTTTGCTTGGCAGTTATTGAGTTTAAAAATTAAATTGACTGTGTAAGACAATAGTGGCTACTTTTCATATTAATTTTAGAACATATTAGCGTAAAATATCGGAGAAGGCAATGGCACCCCACTCCAGTACTCTTGCCTGGAGAATCCCAGGGACAGGGGAGCCTGGTGTGCTGCCATCTATGGGGCCACACAGAGTTGGACATGACTGAAGTGACTTCAGCAGCATAAAATATATTTTAGAGGCTGATGAGTTTATTTATTATTAGTGTGTTTCAGAAAAGCATTTTGCCTCAAATTTGTCAGTCCTGAGAAAAAAATCTTTGCTTTTGGTTCCTACATTCGATTGAACATTTGATGGCCTAAATAATTTCTGAATTTTTTAACATAATAATTGTTACCATCTGCCTTTTCAAATGTTTTAAAATTATTTGTCTTAAATTTTAAAATATTTATAGAAATATATTTTAAAGCTCTCTGTCTCTCACTCTCTCCATAGGTATATAAAATATTAGTAAAGAAGACCCCAGAAGAAAGCTGGGTAGTTTTTAGAAGATACACTGACTTCTCTAGGCTTAATGATAAAGTAAGTACTTTAATAAATCTAAACCTAACTTTTCAGTCTGGAATTATAATCTGTTCCTGGAGTTCTCCTGTTGTTACTTGTTTTTTCTCCTTTGTTAATTATTTAAGTGAAGTCAAATCTTTGCTATTTCCTAACAACTGTTTCATTTAATTTTAAGAGTCTGAATTCCCATCTCTACATATAACTTCCTTTTGTTGGAAACAAAAAATTACTTTTAATATTAAAAAAGTGAAAACCTTAAAATTGGCAACAGAAATATGGTTATTTACATAATCTTATAACTTTGAAAAGATGTATGTGTATAAGACCCCCAAAATCTTATGACTGTAGAAGAATGAAAAAAAAATTTAGCACATTGTGGTTAGTTTTCTTTACTGTGTTACAAATTATCACAAACTTTGTGGCTTAAAACACACCTCTTCATTATTTAGAGATTTGGAGCGCTCAGCTGGGTTTGCTGCTTAGGGTCAAACAAGGTCAAAATCAAAAAATTGACTGGCCTCTTATCTGGAGGCTCTGGGAGGGAATCAGCTTTCAGTATCGTTGTTGGCAGAGTTTGGTTTCTTGTGATTGTGAGACAAGGTCCCTGTTTCCTTGCTGGTTGTCAGCCAAAGGTTGTTCTTGGCCCATAGATACTATTCTTCAGGTCTTGCACACGACCCTTCCATCTTTAAAGTCAGCAAGAGTTGGTCAAGTTTTTCTTGTGCTAGAATATCTCTGGCTTTCTCTTTTGTCACCAGCCAGGAAGAAGCTTTACCTTTATAGAGCTTGAGTGATAAGATTAAGCTCATGTAAATAGTTTTCCTATCTTAAGGTCAACTCAATAGTAACCCTAATTGCATGTACAAAATCTTTTTTGCTGTGTAACAAGGAAACACAGAGGCTTCACCAGGGGCAAAGGTCATGGGTCCATCTAGAATTCACATATGCCCACTGCACATGTGAAACAGACAAAGAAAAGAATAATAAACCGCAGTACATTAAGTACCCTTAAAAATAAGTAACAAGAAGCACCCCAAAATAGAAAATTCAGCAATTGATATGAACAGTGTAATCCCCAGAAGAAAGACAAATGACCACTAAATTTGGAAACCATTTACTATCACAAGTACCCCATGAAAAGAAAATTAAGACACTATTTTTCACCTGTTGGGCTTCCCTGGTGGCTCAGTGGTAAAGAATCCGCCTGCCATTGCAGCAGACATGAGTTCAGGCCCTGGTCTGGGAGGATCCCGTACACCACGGAGCGGTTGAACCCGTACACCACAACTGCTGAGCCTGTCTCCTTAGCCCGGGAGCCGCCGCTGCTGAAGGCAGTGTGCCCTGGAGCCCGCGCTTCGCAACAGGAGAGGCCGCCCCAGCAAGAGGTTCACATACTGCCATTGGAGAGCGGCCCCGCCTCTCTGCAACTAGAGGAGAGTCTGCACAGCCATGAAGACCTAGCACCACCAATAAGTAAATAAAATTACAGTTAAAGAAAAGAAAGAAAAACTATTTTAATTTTCACCTGTCAGGTTGACAGCCTTTAAGTGGTATATCTATTGTTAGAAATATAAGTCTTCCTAGAGGACATCCTAAAGCTATACATAATTTGACATGATAATTACATTTCTGGGATTTATCCTATATAATAAATTATTGATATGGGCAGGATATAGCCCTAAGGATACTTCTAATGATGTTTTTTTTTTTTTTTTTTTTTTATTTATTTATTTTTTCCTCTAATTTTATTTTATTTTTAAACTTTACATAATTGTATTAGTTTTGCCAAATATCAAAATGAATCCGCCACAGGTATACATGTGTTCCCCATCCCGAACCCTCCTCCCTCCTCCCTCCCCATACCATCCCTCTGGGCCGTCCCAGTGCACCAGCCCCAAGCATCCAGCATCATGCATCGAATCTGGACTGGCAACTCGTTTCCTACATGATATTTTACATGTTTCATTGCCATTCTCCCAAATCTTCCCACCCTCTCCCTCTCCCACAGAGTCCATAAGACTGTTCTATACATCAGTGTCTCTTTTGCTGTCTCGTACACCGGGTTATTGTTACCATCTTTCTAAATTCCATATATATGCGTTAGTATACTGTATTTATGTTTTTCCTTCTGGCTTACTTCACTCTGTATAATAGGCTCCAGTTTCATCCACCTCATTAGAACTGATTCAAATGTATTCTTTTTAATGGCTGAGTAATACTCCATTGTGTATATGTACCACAGCTTTCTTATCCATTCATCTGCTGATGGACATCTAGGTTGCTTCCATGTCTTGGCTATTATAAACAGTGCTGCGATGAACATTGTTCTAATGATGTTTTATGTATTGTTTTTCTCTTTTTTCATTTTGTTTTAAATAGTTAAAAATTTTAGAACCAACCTAAATTTCTAACACTAGGGAACTGATTTGAGTAAATTGCAGTAAGATTTCAGTAGAGAAACAGCAGCTGAAGTGTTCACAGGGCTGGAGGAAAATCAGGTAGGACAGATAGGGGTAACTGGTATTTAAGAAACCAAGAGAAAAAGCATTTTTCCAAAAGAAGCAAGCAGTTTATGATGCTTCGGAGAGGCCAAATAAGATGACCTTGGACCACGGATTACTCCCTACTTTTGATAGATGTTGAGTAGAGGGAACTTCATGGGTCCTACTTTCCCACCTGCCGTATTTCCTATTGCTTTCTTGGACTCTCAAAACTTCTCAAGTTGGTATGTTCTTAAAACTTTTGGTGATGGGAAATTCCATTTATGTGACTTAGCAACTGCTAGGATGCCAAAAAGCTTCCACCATTCTTAAACCTCAGTTTCAATGAAAAGGTAAAATATAAAATGCTAAACTGTTTTATTCTTAATTAAGGTATTGTTAAGATGACTTATTGCAACATGTCAAAGTACTTAATATTATTTCTAAGATATTTACATAATATATAAATTTTATTTTCTGTACCTGAGTTTTTATTTTACATGGTTGATTTAAAAACCTGTAATTCTTTACTTCTGTTCATCTTTTTAAATAGTTAAAACACACAAGAATACCAAAGTGATTCATTAAGTTACCACATACTTCAGTGGAATTCTTAGCTTTCTTATGAAATTGTTATAATTTTTGTTTATGCAGACTCATTTCTGACAGTCTCAGTTCAGAGCTATTTCATCCTTTATGACTTTTGTTCTCCTCAGGACTCAACTGTTATTTAGTGTTTGCTTCCTTTTATCTCTCTGGATTCATCTTTATTGCCAAAATATTTCTTGCCTTAGGCAAGCTGGGATTTAGATTGCTCTTAAGGTTTTGAAAAAAGATGTTAATAGAAGTTTAATTTAAGTCTTGTAAATATCTCCTTGATACTCTTAAGTTGGGCACTTAAAATTAATAAGTGTATATGTCAGTCTTCTAGGTACCAGAAAGAGCTCCATTCATCACCTGATTTTACTGGCAAGAGTCAAAAATGTGTGTCAGACAGCAGCAGCCACACAGTTTAAATGGTAGTTATTATTTTTATAATTGTTAAAGTAAAATCTTAGCATCTTTAAATCATGAAATTTTTGAGTTCATCACTGTGCTAGGAATTTGGTATCATATAGAAACTATACAGATCTGATTCTAACTTTGAGGAGTTTACATTTTCCATTTTTCTATAGCAGTGAGAAAAAAATAGCCAGTTGACAATGTGAAAATCATTTTAGTTAAAATAACACTGTTTAGAAAGAGAAATTTTTTCTTCCTCTTTTTTTAACTTACTGGGTTATAATCTGGCTTCAGCTTCTCTAGGAGTTTTTAAGAGCCTCTTCTGAGAAAGTCAGAGGGCAAAGTCATGAGCAAGGTCTGGAACACAGTTCTCAGAGTTGCGGCATCTGGCAGAGTTGTAGAGCAGACTGGTGATGAATAGTTTGCAGAAATGTGGCCGTGAGAGTGGGGTTTTCTTTATTTTCTACTAGAAACCTCACTATTTTCTACTTCCAGTTTGCAGAAGCAGTTTAAAGCTGAGTAATTCTCTGAGGTAAAATGATTATTCTCAATTGGTTCCACCCAGCAGAACATAGAGAGGAAGCAGAACCATTATCAGCCCACTGTCAAGACAAGCAGAGCTCATATGAAAATCTGGGCTAAGCTCAACCAAGCATTCAGTCCTTCCATTAAAAAGAAATTCATGGTAATCTTCAACTGTCTGTCTCTTAGGTCACACTGTCCTGAACTGCCCCAAACTGACTGACATCAGGCGGTTACAAAGCTGCCTTTCACTATCTTTCTAGGGTTTGTTCACTTTTTCCGTTGTTGGGTTTTGTTTCCTTTGTGTTGTGTCTTCTTTCTTGGATCATGGTCTCCTCGTGGTAGAACTAACCCTTCAGTGGCTTCTTGAGGAAGACCACATGGGAAGTGGTATCCTTCAGACCCCACACATCTAAATGCTCACTCTGTTTTCACACTTGGTTGAAATGTGGGCTGGGTATAGAATTCTAAGTTGGAAAATGTTCTTTCAGAATTTTGAAGACATTAAGCTATTTTATCTTGTTAGTGTTGCATATTGCCCTTGAGAAGTCCAAAGCTGTTCTTGCTCCATATCACTTGCATGTCACCTGTTTTTTTCTTCTTTAGAAGTCTTTTGAATCTTCTCTGTGTAATTAATCTGAAATTTCACAGTAACTTTTTTTTTTTGCCACCTTCTAAATTTATTTTTTAATTGAAGAAAAATTACGTTACAGAATTGTGTTGGTTTCTGCTAACCATCAACATGAGCAGCCAATGGGAATTTGCTGTATGACTCAGGGTACTCAAACCAGGGCTCTCTAACAAGCTGTAGGGTGGGTTGGGGAGGGAGGTGGGAGGGAGGTTCAAGAGGAAGGGGACACACGATGACTTTTTGTGGGTTCTTTTCTTGTATTAACTTAGACACTCTGTGGGCAGTGCATGTCTTTCAGTTCAGAGAAGTGTTTTTGAATTGCTTTAGTAATGAATTCCTCCCTTCTGTGTTCTCTCTGTCACCTTGTAAAACAGACCTTTGGGCTGATTCTATATGATTCTGGATCTTTTCCTCCCCGTTTACTATTTTTTGTTGTTGTTGCTATTTTGAAGGCAATTTTCCTTTCTCTTTCTAAGACCATCTTTTCTCTGAATGTCCTCTCTTTTGGTCATCTTATTCTTATTTCTTAATGTAGTATCTTAATCCATTGACTGCATTAGTGATTGTATTTTTATTCATACTTTTTCCTCTTTGTGTTGTCTTTGTTTTTCTCCTTGTGATATTTGTCTTTGTCTTCCATGTTAGTACTAGTGTGTAGTAATTCTTTGTTGTCTGCTCATGATTAAAAGTTGGGTACTAATAACTGATTGGAATCTCTTACTTCATGGTAGAGTCTTGTGTTGACTTCAAGATTCACTATATAATGGGAAAGGTGGGCTTTTGCTGGAGAGCTTCTGATTTCAAGACCTTAAAGTCATTCCTGTTGAGTTGATCGGACTCTCCAGAGGTGTTTTCCAGTCTCCTGCCTTGAGCTGCCAGTTTGTGAGCAGTTTGAGGTCTCTGTAACTACAAACTTGGAGTAAGTTTTTCTACACCTCAGGTTTCTTGGCTCTCTTGAGTCTTTGCTGCTCTCCTCGGTGCTTTTTAGTTTCCAATATGTTGTTTTAAGTGTTTTTCCTCTTTACTATAATATTAGCAGAACTCAGAAAGACAGAATTAGATGAATGTGCTCAGTTCTGCATCTTAATCCCACAGCATGTGTGTCATATTTTTAAAGGGTTTTTTATAGAAATATCAAATGCCTATTTTGATGTCATTTCACAGGAAATTTATTAAAGTTTAATGAAATATAAAAGCTACCATTTATTGGTTATTTCAAGCTAATGTATAGTTCCCAAATTGTACTTTGTTCAAAATAAAGTTATTGAATAAGCACTTATAAACACTTTGTGAAGGCCTAATTATGAAACAACTCACTCTTTTCTGAGGATTATATTTTAAGGGGAAAAAAAATCTAACCATGCATGTGGACATATGTTATGTTTAAATTTTAAAGCTTAAAATTAATTTTTTTAAAAAAGACTTTTTATTTCATCCTTACAGCTTTTATTACTTTCAAACAGTAAAAAATCAGACTCCAAGGCCAAAAATATTTACATCTTGAAATCAAATCAGAATTTTTAGTATAGAAATGTTGACAGAATGTTTTATATTTTTATTTAGCTTTTTACCCTGTGAATTTTTCTCCTTTGCTAAGTTTTTTCTTACACTGTAATGTTTTGTTTTGTATTTAAGTAATGTGAATGTACGTGGTTCCATTTCATTCATCCATTTATTGAACATAGATTGTTGACTACTTGTAATGTAGCAGGCATTATGTTAGGCATTGGGGGTGCAACTGTGTGTAAAATGGTTCTCAGTCTTAGCTGTACTTTGCACTTCCCTGGAAAGCTTTTTAAAATTACAATGCCCAGGCCATATCCCAACCACTTAAAATCCAAATATGTCAGAGGTAGGACACAGTCATTAATATAAATCCTGATTAATTATCTTCAGACAAAAGGGAGCTGTTCTACAGTGGAGCCCTCTCAGAATCTGTGTGAGTTCCTACTCAGAAGTTCCTTGGGTGATTCCAGTATGCAGCCAACATTTAGAATGAGAGTCCAAAATTAAGTAAACATTACTTAATTTGCCTCATGATAAATATCATTCAAAAAATAAGTGAAGGATTTGACAATGTGTGGCAGCTTGTGTTTTCCAAAAATGTCTGCAGCAGCACTCTCAGTCCCACATGCTTTCCCGGAATCTTGCCACTTACCATCAAGGGGTAGAATCTTGTCTCCTCTCCACCTCGAACATGGGTGAGCTTATGCCTGATCTAACTAATAGAGGACAGTGGAACTGATGCTGTGTTAATGAGGCTAGATCATAAGAAGTATATAGTTTCATCCTGGCTTTCTCTCTTGGGATGCTCCCTCTTTGAAACCCAGTCTCTATGTGGTGAGAAAGTCCACGATACATGGAGAGTCCATGTCAGGCTTGTGATTGACAGCCCCAGCTAAGGTCTCAGCAGCAAACAGCCTATTCCCGTATAAATACGTGGGAGTGAACTTCAGATGCTTCTCAACCTCAGGTGTCCAGCTGAAGTTCTAACTCATTGTGAAAGAAATAATCCATCCTCACCCTGCCCTTTAGGAATTGCCTAAAGAGTCCATGGCCTAATAAATGATTATTTTCCACCACTGAATTTTGAGGTACCTTGTTATCCAGTTATGTTAATATAGTCAGTTAATCAGAGTGTATAAAGGGAAATCTCACCCAGCTTAGAAGGTGGAAAAGCCTCCCTAAGAAAGTAAAATGTAAGCCAAATATGCAAAATGGATTATAAGCCAAAATGTAAACGTTAAAATTATGAACGTCTAGGAAAAAACATGGAAGAAAATGTTTACAGCCCTGGAGTGAGCAAAGGTTTCTTAGATAGTATCTAAAACAGCATAAATCAGAAAAGGAAAAAAAAAAAAAGGATGAGTTAGGAAACAGTAAAGATTTTTAAATGTACTCTGTTAAGAATAACATGAAAAGTCAAAACATAGTTTGGGAGAATATGTTCATCGTACCTGTACCTGACAAAGGCCTTGTAGCTAGACTATATAAAGAACTCGGACAACTTAATCCAAAGACACGTACCCAGTTTTGTGAAAAGCAGGGGGTTCAGAAGATCTGAATAGATCCAAGCACATAAGAAGATACTTAACACCATTTGTCAACAGAGGTATGCAAATTAAAGCCACAATGAAATGCTGCTACACACCTAGTAAGATGGCTAACATTAAAATGATGGACCATACCAAGTGTTAGCAGGGACAAGGAGCACCTGTAATTCCTGTGCATACGCAACTGGTAGAAATCAAAGTAAAACAGTCAAGGCGTAAAAAGCATATCTGAATTTAAATCTTTTTTTGTAAGCTTGTTTTATGAATAGTTTCATAGAGTCGACAGGTTAGATTTTGTAGAATTCAAGTGATTTAGTTGAACATTGTATTTTCTTTTTTCTTCTTTTTCAGTTAAAAGAGATGTTTCCAGGCTTTCGATTAGCCCTTCCACCAAAACGCTGGTTTAGAGATAATTACAATGCGGAGTTTTTAGAAGATAGGCAATTAGGATTACAAGCGTTTCTTCAGAATTTAGTAGCTCACAAGGACATTGCTAACTGGTATGTAACAAATTGAATAAGAGTTTATGCATTCCAATAACTGGTTTAAACTAGAGAATAAATCTAGGACCATATTTATTCAAGCACAAAAAATATAAGGTAGGAGTATAATTACTTATCCTGTCTAAAAGCAGTAACTGTGATTTTCTTGGCTTTTTTTCAGTAAGGACTTATTTGGTGTTTGATTTATATTAACACTTCCAAAAAGTGTAGCAAAGTTAGACTTTGTATGCCATATAGTCAAACCATCCACTGAGCTGTAAACTTGAGTTCAGTATTTTAGTAATAAAACAGTAGCTAATATATTGGTAGATTTTTGGTAACTATGACACTATATAATTTTGACAATATTTTTAATTCTCCAAAGTAATACAAAAATCTTGAAATCAGGTTAATTTATACAGAGAGTGAAGTAAAAATACCAGAAACTTTTAGAGAAAGGATCAATATCCTTTCTTTATTTTTTGTATCTGAATATATTTACAAGAAAATTGCTATATGATCTGATTGCATCTGGGTATCTAATCTTGGCACTTACATTATCAGATAAATTAGAACCATTTTGAAAAAAATTAGCATTTACAGCTTCCCAGGTGCATCGGTGGTAAAGAATCCACCTGCCAGTATATGAGACAGGGGTTGGATCCCTGGGTCAGGAAGATCCCCTGGAGGAGGAAATGGCAACCCACTCCAGTGTTCTTGCCTGGAGAATCTATGGACAGAGGAGCCTGGCGGGCTGCAGTCCGTGGGGCTGCAAAAGACTCAGACACAACTTCGTGACCAAACAACAGCAGAGAGCAGTTACAGTGCAGCAATAGCATGTTGTGTAGAGACCTACTTTTGGAACAATCTTCAGCATTCTTCACCCTGTTTCCTTAGTCTTTCTTTTATTTATATCACCTCACATTGCAAGACACTCGTACTATACAAACACACCTTGCTTCCTAATGTGCGCTAAGCTCAGTGACTACGTGAGACTTCTGCCACCCTCCTCACTTTCCTCTAATAAGGTAATTGCAGGCCGGACCCCTCCTCCCGTTCCCAGACTCACTGCTGCGGTTGCCTCCCTGCCGTCTCCTTCAGACGTCTCAGTGTGACCTCAAACCTAGAACAGACGTCACAGCTCATTGTCTCACTTTCCCCCAATATTCAGCTCATTGTCTACCCAAAACCCAGTCATCTGGACACATCCCTGTCTTTATACAATACAACTCAAATCTGTCAGCTTTTCTCCATCCTGCCATTGCCACTCTAGTCTAAAGGGTTGCCTCTCACTTAAATCACTCCTTTCCACCACTGTCTTCCTCATCCACTCCTATTTCTGTAGCCCACTGGAGCCACAGTGTCCTTTTGTAAGGCAATTTAAGTCATCCTTTCTGGGCCCTGACTACATGTCTGTCTTTCCAACCTTATGTTTCATTATTCCTCCCTGCCCCTGTTCTCTACATCAGACAGAATTGGTCTTGTACTTTTCACAGTCACCTGTTCCTTTTTTAATAAGCTGTTCCTAGAAAGGCATTTCACACTACTGCCCTTGCTCCCACAGCCCCAGCCTAGATGACTCTTTCAGGCTTCAAGCAGACTTCACTTCCTTAGGTTGGTCTCCTGACCAACCCCTCATCCATCACCACCACTAAAAATTAGGTCAAGTCTTTCTCATAGTATCTTCTCTGCTGGTTCTGAAAGTCAGTTCCTAATGCCTTAAGACACCCGTTGCATGTAACTAACTTCTCTCTAGGATAATACTAGCCGTATACCACCAGTCTTAAGAGAACTGAGAAAATAGTCACTCATATCATTGGCAATAGGATTTAATCCTCATGTGGAGTCCCAGTCGAAAAAGGCTGGTTGGAGCTTTACTTTAGTAGCCTTTCAGTTTGTAACTATTTCTGTGATTATTTGATTGTGTTCTCCCACCAGTCTGAAAGGTGCATACACAGGAGTAGGTCATGAGGCTCTTTGACCCACCATTCAGTGTGCAGGGCCTTTTAGCACAATGCAACAGTCCATGTCAAAAAGTCCTTGTTGAATGAGTGGCAGAACTGTTGATAGTTGTTATTATACTGTTTATAAGAAAAAGAGGGTGAAACAAATATGATCAAACTTAGCAATTGTGTGTTCTTGTCTAGGTGGTGGGCAGATGGATGCTCCCTACTTTTCTGTATTTTTTTTTAATATCTCTCCAAAGGGAAACAAACTCTAAAATCATAGAGAAAACCTTGAAGAAAATATATTTTATACCATACCATAAAAGACTTTTATCTCTAAGAAATCAACAAATCCTATCCCTTTTCTCTTACTCCTTATTCAGTAAACCTTTATATATTTGTATTGAAAATATGGCAAATTAAAATTGAATTTATTCTATGACTACATCATCTTTATTTAATGAAATATAGTATGAACCACTTGATAAACTCATGATTTATTGATTTTTTTAAACATTAAAAGTGTATCTTAGTTGAGCTGTATCTTTTTTTAATTATTGGTACTAGATCTCTGTAGAGTAAACATTCAAGATCCTGTTTCTAAAACTGTCCTTAGAACAGTGATAGTGGTCTTGTTCAGTTCACAGATAGATGTTTTCAGGAAAAGAAAGATTTCTTGGTCAAGTAAGTTGGGGAAAGGTTTCCTTTGACATTCCTAGAATATTAAAGGTTCTAAAGTCTTGCACAAAAACCTATAGTGTGCCTCACGCTTACTTGCCTGTGTATTTTGGTCATATATCTGAGATACTGAAGGAATTTGGTAAGATAATTTAAGTAGAACTCTATAAATAATGTATGTGTTGTTGTTCAGTCGCTAATTCATGTCCAACTCTTTGCAACTCCATGGAAATAAGATAAGTGTAGAAACCTTATGTTTGTTCTAGGGTACTGTCTTTTTCGTGAGTGATGAGTAGCATTTTTTATTTCACATTTTAAGCAGTTTTTTAATTAGTATTTAAAACATGACTTGGCAGAGGGAAGAGTTATTAATCTATATCTTAGGAATTTGTCCCTTTTCATACTAAGAAGGGTATAACAGAAATTGAGGATCTATTTACTAATCTTAATTCCTTTGAAGACTAGGCTTCTCTTCTAACAAAATAAGGGAGATTATAAACTTCTACTTGACATGATACAGATGGTGAAAGTAAAAGGAATTCAGAGAAGGGGAAGATCAGTCCTGTTTGCAGTGAACCAAACAGCACTGCAAGTAGGGAGTGGGGTTTGAGAACCGTGAATGATAGATTAAGATTACAGGTCCGTCTATGAATTTCTTCTAAGGGAGGAAGAGGGAAAAGACAGAATCCCAACTCTTCTTTATACAAACATGAAATTGCATATTTAAGAATCACTATTTAAAGTGTCAGTTAGTTTACATTACCTATTGGTACGCCTGTTAGCATCCTGTTACAGTTGGAATGGCAGCACAGAAAGTTACTGTCTTTATATGGCCAAATAATTATTTGAGATTAATTCTTTATGCGGTTCTTTCACTTTGCTTTTTGATTCCTTAGCACCTCACAACGCAGTTGAGATCCAAGGGATATTAAGAATTGTTGGTTTAAGTGTTTTAAGAGAATATTTTCAGATACACTTAGAGAATACAGAATAAAACAAAAATGTTAATATTTTCCTGATAAAATCTTTGGTTTTGTTTGTTCAATAAATGTTTATTTAGGTCTTTTATGGTATATAAAGTATTGCAGCTACACAAAGGTTCATTAGATGCTAATCCTTTATTTAAGAAAACTAAATAGGAAGAAAAAAGACACACCAAAAAACTAAAAGTTGGATATCTGTCTTTTTCAGAAGGGGAAGAAAAGAGAAAAATTTTAACTGGAGGAGTTAGAGGAGGCTTCCTAGATGGTGGTATTTAAGCTGGGTTTTGAAGAATTACTGATATTTAAACTGACAGAGAGAAAGTAAAGAAGGACTTACCAAATGAAAAGGAATACTACATCAAAATGCAGAAGCAAGCAGGCACAGTCCTGTACCCGAAACAGCATCTAATTTAGCTTGTCAAATGTGTAAAGATGGATGGAGGGGGAAGGTCTCTCATAGCTGTATAATTAAAATATAGCTATTGTTTTATCCTAGCTTCTGCTATTTTGAAATAATTACATCATTTAATCAGCACAGCAAATATCTTACTACTCCATGTTTTCAGAATTACTACACATATATCCTGATTACCATATTTTTCTTCTTAATGCTTTAAAATGCAAGAATTAAAATTATATATATTTTCCTTATATTACCATTCATCTACAAGAGGTTCAGTGCCAGAATTCAGTGTTTTAAACTCTACATCTATTTTAAAAGAAAAAAGTCCAGGTATATCTGGATTAACGGAAGCTCATTATTTAAAACAAATACTATCCAAACATTTTACATGAGGAATCAATTGAAAGAAATGAGACTCTTTACCCTTTGAAAAGAAAACTTACTTGGAGAGACATGGTAACCATATTCAGGTGTTTGAAAGTCTTGTGATGGGGAAAAGAATTAATCAAATGAGGACTTCCCTGGTGGCTCAGTGGTAAAGAATCCTCCTGCCAGTGCAGGAGACACAGGTTCAATTCCTGATCCGGGAAGATCCCACACGCCTCGGGGCAACTAAGTCCAGGGACTGCAGCTAGTGAGCCTGTGCCCTGGAGCCTGGGAGCTGCAACCGCTGAAGCCCACCTGCCCCAGAGCCAGTGCTCCACAAGAGAGACCCCCACACCCAGAGTAGCCCCTACTCTCCACAGCTAAATACCACGCAGCAGGGAAGACCAATCACAGACAAAAATGAGTAAATAAATAAACATTCAGAAAAGAATTAATCAAATGATAGTTAGCTCTAAAGCCAGGCTTCTCCACTGCCAGGCACATCATGTTCAAACACAGATTCTGAATTAGCAAGGTCTGGAGTGGAGATGCAGTGTTTCTAACCAGTTTCCCAGTGATGCCGATGCCGCTGGCCTTGGACCTCATTTTGAATAGCAAGACAAACATGTAAAACTCAGAATAAATGAGAAGTTAGAGGAAGCCCCCAGTAAACTCAGATAAAAAAGTTACATGTCCTTTCAAGCTGTCTGGTATAGAAATGTGTTCTGCCTTTTGAGTAAGTGAGTTTACCTTAAGTATTAGAAGAGACTAGGCTAGGTAACTACCAGTGGTATTAAAGAGGGAATTATTACATGGGATATATTGAATTAATGACTTCTTAGGTGTCTCTTCTAGTTGTAAAAGTCAATAAATTATAATTTTTGAGCAAGAACATCTAAAGTAACTTTTTTATACATTTTCATATCTTCTCATGTGTCTAAGTTTTTATATATAAAGAGACTGTCACGAGAGGTTGAGTTAACCTTAGTGTTTTTATAAAATGAAGGAATTCAGTTATATAAGCAATAGCTTATATAATGCTAGCTCATGAGAATGAACACGTTATTGCTAAGGTTGGTTGGGTGATTTTTACACAAAATATTAGTTTGGTAGACATTTAATTATGGACAGTTTTCCTTTTAATGCATTAAAGCTAAATATGTTGTATTCAGATACATGTAAACTCTTACCTAATTGGGTCTCAAAGATCTTACGCAAAATTCCGTTTCCTGAGCCTGGTAGTGAAATAATTTTAAGCAATTACTTAACTGATTTTAATCAGTGTCTCCAATTAGAAAATGAAGTAATTAGACTAAATGTTCTCTGAAAATATCCCCTTTGAGCTCTAAGTTTCTTACTCTTTTTGTTGTGCTTCTTTATAAATCTTGAAGTCATACCATCAGAAGCAACCAAATTCTAACCTTCTTTTAACTCTTAAGACTTTTGGTCTTACATTTTGCTGTCTAAGCTTACTTTCACATGAAAGGAGGAATATCTGTTGAAAACTAAAATCCATCTCAAATTTGAGAGTTCTGCTGTATTATTTATATACAGCAGTGGATAGAAGTTTGTTCTGATGCTCTTAAGAGTTTCATTCCTTTTTTTTTTTTCCTAATTGCATGGCTCTTACAAACAAATTCATTATTTTTGAACACTAACTCTGTGCTGTGCTAATTAATTGGTTCAGATTCTTACAGTCCTGAAACTTGTCATCTACTTTTTGGTGAAGCAGAAGACTGCTTGGTTAAATAGATAATGCTAATAAGACTGTGTGGAAGTCCTGTGAAAGGGATGTCTTCAAGGTGGTGTCATAATGCATGTAAGAGCACTGGGCCTGGTAGCGTGTGGAGGAGAGGGTGGACCAGGATAATAACGGCAGGCGTGAGACGACACCATTTCTGAAGTGTCAAATAAGGAAGGCCGTTAAAGTCTGAATGTGCGCAGGTACTTTATGCCAACGCCAAGACCTCAGCTTTGTTCCCTCTTGTTAGAGGACGCACAGATGGGTTTCAAGGTGGGTTTGACATAAAACATTTGTTCTGGAAGCATTTCATGTTAGAAGGAATAAAACTGAAGGTCGGGACACAAATGAGCTGAAAGAAACCAGGTGAGACATAATCAAGGTGTAAACCAGGCCCACACATCCGCCACAGGAACGGAAGCATGAGCCCTTCAGCCCCACACCCACCAGCCCAGCTCCTGCACGGCAGCCCTCACCGCCACCAGCCTTGAGAGTCCCTGTCCTCAGGGCTACAGTCAATGTCAAATTTTGTTATTTTCTTTTTACTAGTTGAGAATACTGAAGAGAAGTAGTAACTTATAAAACATTTCTATCTGAAATCCCTCATTAATTTTTTCATGCAGCGACTTTTTGTGCTTAATTTGGTTTTGACAATTAGTATCTAGTATTTTAGTACATTTTTTACCTAGCTCTTTATTGACCTTTTAATGAATTGTAGGCATTAGTTTTAGCTTTTTTTAATATAAATTTTGAGATAAAGAGCATATTTAGCTTTAAATTACTGGTCTGTTAGAAAACTGGGATGTAAACAAATACATACCCATGAAAGAAAAAAAGATACATTATGAAATACAAGGTGAAGATTCACTGAGTGAAATAGTTTTTTAAGAAATTTGAAAATTACAGTGAAACTCTTCTAAAGGAAACTTTTTCAGGAGACTCAAAGGAAGAGTCTAAGTTACAGGACAAATTTGCTCTGATAAAAAGAATGCTGAGGGATACCATCTCTGGTTTCCTTATCGTTGGGCACATTAAGTCAACAATTGATCACAATTTTAAAATAGGGATTTCCCAACCACTCTTTAACTCTAGGTACTAAAGAGAGCAGAAAGGTGGTCTTTTCTTACCTTTCAATTCCAGATTATTGGATTTTCTCTTAGATAGATTTCCCTCCTATCCTGATATTACCTTTATTATCAAGGTCAAATGAAAAGTATTAAGCATTGAATACAGAAGAGAGATTAGGGGTTATATTGAACTTATCAGTGAACAAGTAAATAAAACTTGTTTAAAAGAATTAACTTTTATTTAGTCCATAGGTCATTTAATAATATAGACCCTTTGGTACTTATACTTTATTTGAATTTACTTGATTTGTTTATAAATTATACATTGATAATGTATAATAAATCACTGAGCAGGCCATGGCACATATAGGCAATCAAATGTTTATCAAATCTAAGTAAAGTTCTCCAGTCAGTGATTCTCAAGAAGGGGTAAGAGCTTGATTTTCTAGACAGGAAAAACATATCAGAATTTTTGATAAAGCAATTGTTTTCTCAAACACTACTCTCTGTCAGACATTCTTATCTGCCCCTTTTCTTGGATAAGCAAGAAAGCTTGAGAGTATTAACTTTCTTCCTCCATCAAGTGAGTCCTGTTGAAACAGAAGAAATGTATTGAACCCTTTAAGTGTTTTGTAAATTACAGTTGTGATGCCAGTTTTAAATTTCATTCTTATGCCACAGATTAAACAAAGTGGGACATAGAATATAACCTTAGAATTATAGTGGAAAAAAAATTAGAGAATCCATTGGACTTCATTTGAGTAGAACTCCTGTTTAGTCGCTAAGTCATGTCCAGCTGTTTGCAACCCCATGGACTGTAGCCCACCAGGCTCCTCTGTCCAGGGGATTTCCCAGGCAAGAATACTGGAGTGGATTGTCATTTCCTTCTCCAGGGGATCTTCCTGACCACCTCCTGTATTGCAGCTGAGTTCTTTATTGCTGAGCCACTGAGGAAGCCCAGTCATACTTTTTGAGTATCCACATTTTTAACACACACACAGAGCTGTCTCTAAATCCCAAATTACTTTTTAGAAAGAGGAATGTCATATAACAAGTTCAGTTTTTACCTTCTTAACCTGTTTCTGATCATTGAAAAGTATAAATATAACTATCATTTCATTATTTTGAAATTTTTGGTAATTCATAAATGGGATGATCAGAATTCTTTTTCTTGAACTCTCTAGAGAAAATACTTAAGTAAATTAATATAATAAACATAATTGCAAGAAAAATCTTTAATTTGTAATTACTTTAGAATCATCTCCTAAAGAGGGAACAATGGTGTATAAATTAGAAATTGTATTTCTTCATAACAAGATAATGGCTTTTTTAGACTAGTTCAAATAAACATTTCTCTGAATGCTATGCCTGTTCACCATTTAAGTTGCTCTCTTGTACTGTTATTCAGATTTATGTTTTATGTCATATAAACTATGTAACAAATTCAGAATGTCTGTTTATGTTCGTAGGACCTTAGAAATAACCTAAAATCTTTGTATCTTCTATAGATTTTATATTTGTATTTTGTTACCTGTGTGAAAACACATAAGCCATCTTGCTTATTTTCTTGCTTATCAGAACCAACTTACTTAAAACACCATAGCTTCGGAATGACTTTTGCTTTCTGCTGTCTTTTGTAAACGTATTTGTACCCCAGCTTTTTTTTTTTTTTTTTTTCTATGAAAGCCTTGCAGTGAGAGACTTTCTTTGTCTGGATGATCCACCAGGTCCATTTGATAGCTTAGAAGAAAGCAGGGTAAGTGCTGTATTATATATCACATGAAAAGAGGAACAAATAATACCATACAATAACTTCATTGTTTCTTGAATGGAATAGCAAACAGCAAAATTATAATTTCAGACTGGTAGTTTTGCACAGAAAGCTTTTAATGTTTGAGTCAAAGCTTTCTTTCACTGAAGTACATGGACCTAATTCAGTAAAAAAGTAAAATTTCGTACATATCATATAGTCAGTGAAGCTCGAAAATTAAATCCTACATTTATTCTCTGTGTTTTTACCATTTCAGAAAACAAAAAGAAAACTACTTGGAAATTTATTTTACATTCAAAAGCAATATGTGTATGTTGAATTTTCTTCCATCCAAGTATCAAAGTAAGGAAACTGCATTTAAAATCAAATTTAAAAAACCAATCTCCAGAAGTTGAAGTTACTATCTTGTTATCAGTTCAGCTCAAGCTTGATGCTACTCAAATTACGCTAATTGACGTTTAGAGTGGCCTATTTCTTGAAGAAATTGGCTAGATTCACAGATTTGGTAATAATAGATTAGCTAGGATTTTATGCAAGTTTTTCCCTAAATGTTTAATGATTTTCAAGTGGAACAGATTTAATTGTTAATGTTTTCAGTTAAACTGAGTCAGTTTTTTGTGTTAGAAGCATGCCATAGCTTTTTTTAAAAACAGCTTTATTGAAGTAAAATTTTCATCCATAAAATTTGTTATTTGCTATTTCATTGTAAATGTACAATTTAATAACTTTTAGTAAATCTTTAGAGCTGTGCCTTCATTAACATACTCCAATTTTAGAAATTTCCACGACCTCAAAAAAAATTCTACAAGCCATTTTGCCATCATTCCTCAGTGCCAGCCTCAGATGACTACTGTTCTGCTGTCAGTCTCTGCGAATATCTTTTCTGGTTATTTCGTATAGATAGAATCATATCGTGTGTATATAGTGCTTCCCCAGTGGCTCAGCAGTAAAGAATCTGCTTGCAATGCAGGAGACACAGGTTCGATCCCTGAATGGGGAAGATCCCCTGGAGGAGGGCATAGCAACCCATTCCAGTATTCTTGCTTGGAGAATCCCATGGACAGAGGAGCCTGGCAGCCACAGTCCACAGGGTTGCAAAGAACTGGACACTACTGATCGCACAGAGTCGGACACGACTAAAGCGACTTAGCAGCAGCAATAGCAAAGCAACTTAGCACACACGTGTGTATATAAATATATATCAGTTCAGTTCAGTCACTCAGTCATGTCCAACTCTGCGACCCCATGGACTGCAGCACACCAGGCTTCCCTGTCCATCACCAGCTCACATGCTTGTAAATGTATATGTGTCTATATAAATACATAATACCATATGTACAATATGCATAGCATATAAAAAAACAGATGCAAAGATTTTATATAAAATCTTTGCATTTTTTTTTTAATTTAACATAATGTTTCTGAGCATCATCCATGTTATGCATGCTAATAATGTGCTCAGTCATGTCAGACTCTTTGTGACCCCATGGACTGTAGCCCCCCAGGCTCCTCTGTCCATGAAATTTTTCAGGCAGAAATACTGCAGTGGGTTGCCATTTTCTACTCCAGGGATCTTCCCAACCCAGGGATTGAACCCAGGTCTCTTGCATCTCCTGCACTGGCAGGCAGATTCTTTACCACTGGGAAGTGCCACCAGCGAAGCCCATCCGTGTTACAGTCTCTCAGTGTTTCATTACTTTTTATTATTGAAGGGTTTTCCGTTGTATACATAAACCACATTTTGCTTATCCAGTCACCAGCTGAGGGATATTTGGATTATTTCCAGATTTGTACTATTACGAATAATGCAGCTATGAACAATTTCAAGAAGACTTTCTGTGGACAGATGTCTTCTTTTCTCTTAGGTTGGTTCCTGAGAGTAGAATGTCTGGTTATATGACAAATCATGTTTGCCATGTAACCAGACATTTATGTTAACTTTAAGAAGCAGAATTTTCTCAGGTGGCTACACCATTTTACATTCCCACTTGTCATGTGTGAGAGTTCCAGTTTCTCCACATTCTCACAGGCATTAGATGTTGTCTGTCTTTTGGATTATAGCCTTTCTTGTAGATATGTCATGGTATTTCATTAAACTTGGAATTTTATTTCTGTAACGGTTTTCATGTTAATTGCTTTTTCATGTGCTTTTTATGCCATTTGTATGTTTTCCTTGATGAAAGCTTTTTGCTTATTTTTTTAGTTGGATTGTTTGTCTTACTGAGTTGTAAGAATTCTTTAGATACAAGTCCTTTATCAAATATGTTTTGCATATATTTTCTCATAGTCTATGTGTGTCTTTTTATCTTCTTAATGGTATATTTTGAGGTACTAATGTTTTTAATTATTAAGATATTCATTTTATCACTTTTCTATTTTGGCTTATGCTTTTGGTATTGTATCACAAGAACTCTGCCTAACATATGACCACAAGTATTCTTTCCTATTTTTTTTCTAGAAGCTTTATAGTTTTAACTCTTACATCCATCCGGAGCTAATTTTGTATAAGGTGTGAAATAATGATCTTGAGTTTCTATAAATATTTACTTGTCAGTGCCCTGTGTTGAGTTATGTTGGCACCTTTATCAAAAGTCAAGTGAATGTGAAAGAACAGGGTTCACTTCTGGACGGTCTTCTTTCATTGACCTCATTAATTATCCTTATGCTGCCAGTACTGCACAGTAGAAATGAGTAAATGACAAACACATACGAGATGTTAATGAGACAGCAGGGGAGGAGGAGAAGAGGGGAGTGGAAAAGACTAGGCTACCTGGGTCATACAAAGCAGTGAAATGCCATGATCTAAGGCCTGCCTGGTGGATTTGGTGGTTAGGGATTAGGAGGTAGAGCAGATGTTCCCTTGGATTCTAACCTACTGTTGGTCCATCCAGTTGAAGAGGACCAATAGGCATATGAATGACAACTGTGTACTCAGGAAAGGTCTGGGCTGGAGATTAGCAGGGAAAAAAAAAATTGATAGCAAATAGTATAGGTTATAGTTGAAGTGGTAACAGTAATTGCCCAAGGATGTCATATAGAGCAAGAGAATATATAATCAAGGACAAAACTGTGAATGCCCACATGCAAAGAACGAGTAGAAATCTCGCTGTAAAGTTAGGGGAACCACGGAGTTTCACAGATGCCTTTTTTTTTTTTTTTTTTTACTTTTTAAGTATAGTGACATGCGGTGTAGTTGAGAAAACCAGCATTTTGGATTTGACAATTAGAAGTCATTATTAGCATTTGCCTTGGCACAGCTAGTATAGAAAAGAGAGTAAGACTCTTAGTGAATTTGGCCATAGGTAGGGATGGGAGGGAGGAGGTAAATTTGGAGGATAAAAAATTTCATCCAAAGGGTTCTGGGAGGGTAGCATTTTTTTTCTGGGATGGGCATAAAGATCATCTGCTGGGCTTGGGATAACCAGGAGTAACATACTGTAGGAAGTTTGCAGGAATGAAGAATTCAGTCACACGGGAGACAGGGAATGATAGATAACAAGAGATCATTCAAAGAATTGATCAGCAATACTGAAAACCTAAGTGCGTAAGTGACCCAGATTTTTTTCATGACATCATTCTGTCAGTATGATTTTAATTTTTATTTCAGTACTTTAGCTTCCTGGTATAAAGGATAAAATGTCCTTGCATGAATATAGTGAAAGGAGAAGTAAGGGGAAATAATATTGAAGGTACTATGATGGAAATTCTGATTATCGGATATGTCTTCTGAGCTAACACAAATGGGATCAATAACCAGTTTGTTTCCATTTTGTTTTTTAAGTATAATCATCTTAGAGTGGGCAAAAGCAGACTGAGTAGAATAGAAACTAAAACAGTGGTTATTGGTAATTTTTTCCAAGTTGTACACTGGAGACATATCACATATTCATTTCTGGCACCCTGACTTACTATTTAATAATTCTCAGGAAAAGGGACTTGTATTTATTTATGATTTCCCCAGTAAGTGAGAGCTAAGGTAGCAGAAACCTAAAAAGATGAGAGTGGAGAACAAAGCACCTGGGTTGTATCCATATTATTTTGATTATCTGAGTTCTTGAACTCTTCAGTTACACTCTTCAGAAGTGTACTGCATAAGTAGTTCATGTTATTCTCATTCTGCATGTGGTTTTTATTTGCTGTTTGTTTTTAAGGCTTTCTGTGAAACTTTAGAAGAGACAAACTACCGTTTTCAAAAAGAACTACTTGAAAAACAAAAAGAGTTGGAATCACTGAAGAAACTGCTCAGTGAGAAGCAACTTCTTATAGACACTCTAGAAAACAGAATCAGGTATGTGCTGTGGACTGCATTTTCAGTCCACCAAGTTCAGCTCAGTACTCTGGACTAAATACCTTTTGTCCATTAATATAATTTAGGAAATTTCTGACTCCAGAAGTCTTAGGCTCACGGTGTACATCCTCATAGATGGGGAAAACTGTTGTCTGATTATTTATTTAGAAGGCTGAAAATTTGAAGGGTAGGAAATACTGGGAAAATAAGGCTGTAGCTGTTCACCAAGGCAAACATTATCTATTTTAACCTATTTAAATGATATGTTTGTTTCTAGTCATTTATACCAACTCTTCACATATTGAAACTTCTAATTTGCCCTCTTGTCAGCATATATCAAATTGATGTTAAAATCATTTTAAACTAATCATAAGTACTGATTTCACTATTGACACTTAGAGTCAACAGTTTATTAAGTATATGACTCCACTTAGAGCAGCTAAAAGCTGCTAAAGCTACATGCATCGACAACAATAAATATATACCTATTTTACTCATAAAAAACAACTTGTCACTGTACTTTACCTCTAGGACATTATCTCTGAAACCTGAAGAATCACTGCTCATGTCAGGAACAGAAGGCAGACAGACCCTGAAGGTGGAGCCCTCTGCGCTTGAGGTTGATCAGGGTGTCCTGGATGAAGAATCTAGGTATATAATGTTTGGTTTACTGTAGCCTAATCATCTGAGTAATTGGGGGGAAATAGTCATGCTCTATGGGGTCTTTTTTTATGAATTCAGTATCACTGTATCATGAATCTGATGAGCAAACACAGGGAGACTCTACATATTCTAGGCTGTCCCTAAAAGTGAATCTTTGGCATCCAGGCTATACAATTTATTACACTTATTTTGAAGATATGTCTGAATTAACAGGGGTGTGACTCGATTAATTCATTGATTTTGTAACCTTGACAAGTCACTTTAATCTCTCTCAGTGTCAGGCTTTTCCGTGCAAAAAGTGGGGCACTGTGATAGAATCCAGCTTGTCTACATAATAGGAATCATGAATAGTATATTTGAACACAGAATTTTTATTGCATGTAAATCCAAGGTCATCATTAATACTTCAGTGATGGTCGTTAAGCTTATAACCATGAGAACAAATTTTATGTTGGTAAAGGTCATTACAAACTAGATTTTTATTGAAAAATAATAGGTCAGAAAGCTGAAAGAGTTAAAAATACATCCCCAAAGGTGTTATCTGGCAATGATAACTTTATTAAATTTCTGATTGAATATTTAGATATTCTTTTTTATTGAGTATTTTTCCATTTAATATTCTCTACAGGAGGTAAAAAAAATTATAAGGTAATAAGTGAAGAAGTGTGCATCTGGTCTCTTCATTGTGTTTCTTTTTTTGCAGGGCTGATAATAAGCAATACTCAAGTTTTAGTGAACCTAAAAATTCCATATCAGACATAGAAGTAGCAGAAGTGGCGTATAATGCAGAAGACTAACGCAGCTCCAGCAGTCCCTTCCATTTTTACGTTCCTGTGAATTTAGAATAGAGTGACAAATATTTAAAAAGAAAAAAAAAGAGACTGAAGCATCTACATTAAACAGCCAGATTGCACATGTATAAAGTTTACATAAAGGAAAATTTAAGTTATTGGTGTAGGAAATATATTCACGGTTGCTTTAAATTGTCTTTTAGACAAACTTTGTATTTAATACACTAAAAACAATCTAGTTAAGAGTTCTGTCATCAAGGCCCACATCCTTAAATACTGTACATAAATTATTTTGGTATTTTGCCAATATATTGATCCAGACTAACATGGGTGAGCACACTGTGTGTGTATGTGTTTAAATCACCAGTTGTATTAGTTCAGTGCACATAAATTGCATGTTGCTGTCTGTTGAATATATACTTCCTTGTGTCTCTGACCTGATATATTTTTATTAATGGTTTAAATGAGTGGTAAAGATGAGTTTAAATATTGATGTGTTTATTATCTCTAAATGAAAGTTGCTTATTTGGAATGTTACTATTTACAAGAAGAAAACTTTCTAGTACCAAAGCAAAACTCTGAAAGAGCTGTAATAACATAGCTAAAGTGATAAAGTAGCTTTGATTTGAAAAGCAAATCCATTAATATCCAAATACTATAATAAGTGTACCAGTGTATTATATGTTACACTTATTTATTTTCCATGTAATCTTTATCTTAAGTCTCTACCTATAGAATCAATGGGTTTGCCTTTTTCAGAATACTACCTCTTTTAGCTAATCAGGGCATACTCTTTTGAAAATACAGATTCTAAGCAAATAGGCAGTCATACAAAAAAAGAGAGAAAAAGCCATATATCCTGCAGAGTTCCTATGTCAGCTCCTGGCATTGCGTTTTTATTTCTGTATATGTAAACATGATGCTATAATGTCTTGATGCTGATTTTCTTCTTAATATATTTAGCTAAGTGATGCACTTTATGATAATTAAACTCCTTTGTGCCAAGTTTAATGGGTGAATTTCTTTAGTAAGTGGAGTTAGGAAAAAGAATTATATACTGCCTTCACTATTTCACCTTTTACAAAAGTCACCTAGAGTCCTGTGAGTCTGCTTTATGAAAAAGATATTTATTTCAGCTTTGCATATAGTTGTCAAAAGTGCCTTGTTTCATTTTATAGTATGAAGTTACTCATTTTAGTTTTTATTTCTACTGTTTTGCATATTGCTCTTAATAAGCATGGTAATAATTCTAGCATTTTGAAATTCCAGTTGGTATATTGAACTGCATATGCTTTCTAAAAAGTGAAGGAAACTTATTGGGGAATTAGAATAACAATCTCCATTTTTTCCCTCCTCTAAAATTAATCAGTGTCTTGATGTACAGCATATTAAGATGCGGTTGTTTAAAATTCTACTGACATAGATAAACAGATACAATGGCTGTTGTTAGTCTTTGACCTGAAAAGGAGACTGCTTTTCACCAAAGTACCAAAACTTTTTTAAAGTTTTCATCAAAATGGACAGGTATGCTTTATCTCAGAATATTTTTGACAAATTGTATTAGAAATATGTTTGCTATCCTGGGAAACAGAAAGAGTATAATAAAATGGTCTACTTGTTCATTTCAAAATGTTTAAAAAGGCTTAAAGAGAACAATCATTTAAATTAATATCGTTTTCAGTCTAATAAAACACGATAATAAATTTCAAGTATTATAGTGCTACATGTATGTCTGTTTTAAAATGAACCATACACTTTCAAAATCTGGCCTTTCAGAAGATTGTATTTAAAACTTAAATGGGTGAAGAAAAACTCTTGTTAATTAGGGAAATCACTATTATTTATATATATTTAGAATTTAATTTTTTTACTTTTATAATGCATTTTATTCCCAGTATTATATTCATTTAATAAATTATTTTTTCAGTAAATATTAGCTGTCTTGTCAGATCGTGAATGCCATTTTTCCCCTCCAGTTTCTGTGTTCTTGTTGTCCCTACAATTTTTGTAAATCAAATTGTAGGTATTTGCATTCCTCTTCTTCGCCACCTCCAAAATAAGAGATGGGGGAGCTTGTTTTCTCAGCTCCCCTTGCAGCCAGGTTTGAGTCTGTGACATATATAGTCAGTGACACATGTGGACGTTCGCTGGTAGCTGCGTCTGCTGCATTTCACAGAAGGGGACTGAGTCTGAGATTTTCTTTTTAAGTTTATACTTTATATTACTGGTCATTTTAAGTATCTGTGAATAGGTGCAGTGCACTTCAAATGTAACCAATATTAATAAAAAATTTGAACATAACTGAAACAGAAAACATTCTATGAATGGTTTTTTAACCTTTTGAAAATTAAGTCCATGTATAAGAAACACAACCATAAAATTCAGCATTTAGAATGTGTTCTTCTATCTACTAAACTTAGATTAGCCATTTAAAGCACATTCATTTAGAAAACCATGGTCGGGGACATCCCCAGTGGCTACAACTCCACACTCCAGTGCTGGGTCCTGGGTTCAGTCCCTGGTGAGGGAGCTAGCTCCCACACGCCACCACTAAGAACCCACGTGCCGCAACTAAAAGGCCCCGCCCGCCACAACTGAGACCATCACAGCAAATCAGTAACGACTATTTTTTTTTAATCAACAAATGTTTATTTAAAGGAAGAAAACACGGTCCTGAGAGAAATCATGTAGTTTACTACACATGTCTGTGAGATTAGAAGGGAGCAGTGGCCTTAGGTCCAAGAATAATTAGTCTGGTTTTGAAATGGGTTTTTATTACTTCCAGTGATATTAAAACAAGTTTGTGTTCCCAACTAGTAAAGAAAGGAATCAATTTTCTGGCAGATTTTCAAAGAGCTACATACTTGGTCCACATTTTGATTCTTCATAAAAGTAGTTTTGTTCTGTTGCTGTTTGTTTCGACACTGTTGGCTTGTACTGGCAAAAACGGTCACCAAAACTTACATTTTCAATACATGTGTGTTTAAAACTGATGTCTTCTCTGTCACGTTGTGTACCGTTTATGAGAACTCATGGGAGAGAATTCTCTTAGGTCTCAGTTCCAGTAAAACCTGTGCTTCTAAACAAGTGATTTGTTTTTATCTTAAAGACTATGTTACTGTCTTGTTTTGTCTTCTGGGCAGCTCTAAGCCAAATTGTGGTTCACCTATAGCTACTGTATAGAAGCTTATGAGTTACGCTTTTGTGTAGTGAATATGACTTTATTTTTCTCTCATTTTCTCTTAACTCCAATTTTCTTCACTATTTAACTTATTCAATTAGAGCAGATGTATTTTTGTTCCAGTAAAGTCTCAGATCTGAATATTTTAGACTACGTTAGATAAGAACTTGCCGTAGCCTGCACTGAAGCAATTACTGCACCCTTAAGTGATACCAGTAACTATACAAATTACTTTAAATGGTGCCTTTAAGTAAAATCGGTAAACATGAGTGCAAATTTAGACATGCTGTCTGTTGGTAGCTGTTGGTAGCTTCTTGGCCAGAGCACAATATTAATAAACTCAAGTTATGGTTTTAACTGTTGCCTCAAATTAGAACAGATGCTACTTACCATTTTGATATTTATCACTGACAGAACAGTGATAAATATCAGAAAGTGACAAAAGTGATCTTCTCCATAAGATGTTACAGAAAAACCTGAAGGAAATTTTGGGCCAACCCAATAGAACAGTGTTGTGTTATCTCCAGATAAAACAAATAATTAAAAATACAGCCAGTGCGTACTCAGTAGGTGAAAGGTAGCATTTTAGATACAGGGAAGATTAGATGCAGACTTCACACGTCCTCGTGTAATGTTTGCAGCCCAGCTAATTACAGTCAGAGGGCCACTAGTGTTAGTCCCTGAAGCCCTTTGCTGCAGTGCGGAGTACAAAACCCGTCTCGGGGAGGTTAAGCTCACAAGCAGAGAAGTCAGGAATGACCTGATCCACCAGTCTAGTTTTCCAGTTCCCTATATAACAAATATGCAATGACTAACCCAACAGGTATTTCCGTTCCTCTTCTTCGCCACTTCCAAAATAAGAACTGGATAAACTTGTCTCGGCGCCCCTTGCAGCTCGGTTTGAGCCTGTGACACATATAGTCAGTGACACTCACGGGCGTTTGCTGGTAGCTTCTGGAAGATGGCTCGCTTTTCTTGTAAGAAGGTAAACGTGTCACTGACCTAGCCTCTCCAGCTTCCTCCTGTTTTGACCTCAGATGCTATCCAAAGGTATCACGAAAACCACATTGCAAAGGAGGTGTGTGACAAGCGTGGGGGAAGAGGAAGAGAATCACAGAGACTCCAGCTACTTGTCAAACCACCCTGAGATGTAGCTTTTTGTTAATTATGCCAAGATAAAAGTTATATTAAATTTGGATTGTAGGTTGTGGCTTCAGGAGAAGATAAAAGCCCTTCCTGTGATGATACTGTATATCACCAAAGAAAAAAAGGAGAAAAAAGTTTTGAAAGCTAGAGGAAAGATAAGAAGTCTATTAGACATATCAAAGGTCACTTTACATTTGAGGCTCCTTTTGACAAATCAAATATGGATGAAAAGATCTATTATTCTATGTATAGATATTAGTCTGGTCAGGTAACTAAAACAACAGCACGGACTGGATGGCTGAGACAGTGAATTACAGTGGAGGCTGGGCGCCAAGATCTAGGGGCCAGCAGCGTTGGTGTCTGATGAAGACTGTCCCTGGGGCTGCAGTCAGCTGCCTTCTCACTGTGGCCTCACGTGGCCCTTCCTTAGGGTGTCTCTCGTAAGTACAGTAGTCCTGTTGGATCGGGGCCTACCCTTGTGACCTCGTTTAACCTTAATTACTCCCTGTGAGTATGCGTGCCTGTGCGTGTGTGTGCTCAGGCGTGTCTGACTCTCTGCAAACCCCCGGACTATAACCCAGCAGGCTCCTCTGTCCATGGGGTTTCCCAGGCAAGAATACTGGAGTGCATTGCTGCTTTCTGCTCCAGGGGATCTTCCCAACCCAGGGATCGGACCCACGGCTCCTGCACTGCAGACGGATTCTTTGCTGCTGAGCCACTTCAGAAGCCAGAGGCTCCATTTACAAACACCGGCAACACTCGGGAGGTAGTATTTCAATATATGAATTTGGAAAGAATGTAAACATTCAGTCCCGAACAGTACAGAATGAATATGACATCATTACATGTCTACAAAGATTTTTCTCAGTTCAAAAGATAAAAGGAGATACACTAAAAAAAAACGAAAAAAAACAGCCTATTCTTTCATTTGTTTATTCAACAACACTGAGTATTTACTGTGTATCTTCTCTGGGTTATAAAAATTGTTGAGAAGTATGTGATCCCTCCCAGGAGTTTAGAGTGAATGGATTTTTTTTATAATCTATAGCGGCATGAGGTAAACCTGATAATAGAGATACTCGTGATGAACTGCGGGAATGAGAGGACTGGAAGGGGGCAAATAGTGGCCAGCAGCACAAGTCCAGTGCCCTAGCTGCTGCTTCACGTGGAACGCAAGGGCACACCGAGCGCTGGTGTCAGCCCAGCCTGCACGAGACACAAGTGTCGGCCCTAATTCTCCTCCCTCTTCCCGTGCCTTAGATACGGCTACGAAATGCAAAAGTCCACCTCCCTGATGTAATAGAGACACATGCTGTGATACACATGGTAACGTTTTGAGGTAGGGCATGTACTGCATATCCATTTACCAGTGTTCTAACAGCGGTTCAAACTTTTACTTGGTATGGCTTCACTAGGATGAGAGTTTCTGGTTCTCTCTTGATAAGCCACACCCCTAGCGCTTTTGTCTGAATCTTAGCTTTGGTTTGGAATCTGTGACGTGAAACATATTTTCTTACTGTTTTTTCAATCCTATACTGTTATTTTGCCTTTATTTTACCAAGTGTCATCTGACCTGGTTCTTCCTAGAAATAATTATTTATTCTCATATTTCACTGTTTTATATACTATTAGTAAATATATTTAAACTTAGTTTAAGTACGGCTGATACACACAGTTTTGAAAACAAAACTGATAGTTCGGTTATCAGTCACACAGCAGTGCAGGTGTTCTAAGCAGTCAGCCGTGACCATTCAGCTCATCACGAGTGTTGGTGAGCCCATTCTATAGAGAACATGGAAAACTTGAGTGGCTGAATTATGTCTGTCTTCTGAGCTTGGAGGTGACAGCGGAGCGCTTGTCTTATGCCTTGAATCTGTCCAGTTCTCTTCGTCTCCACTGCCATCGCCCTGACCCGAATCACAAAAACACCTCGTGAAATACAGCACTGGGAGGGTCCGTCAGCTTCCACCTTTGCCCCACTTTAATCCAGTCTCCCAGAGCAGCCTACTGTTCTTTTTGAAAAACATTAATCATACCATGTTTTTCTCTACCTAAAAATTTTCAAAGATTCCTCATCACTTTTAATATTAGAACAGCCAAACCTCTCTCTGTGGTCTCCAAACATGGTTCCACTCTGCCAACCCCTCTCCTTAACGCCCGCCACGGGCCACCTTCCGTTCCTTGACGGGTTCAGGTCTGCTGCTGCCTGACCTTCCCATAACCCCTGACTAGAGAGCCATACCCCAAGTCCTAACTGGCTCTTCTCCTCCAAGTCTCAGGTTAAATGTTACCTCAGGCAACCTAAAATAGTCCTCAAAACAGTCCTGAGGCAACCTCTTCAGGCAACCTAAAATAGTCCTCAAAACAGTAATTTCGATGTCAATTTTCTTCTTATTATCTGCTCCACTTGCCCGCCTCCCCACAGCTTGCCCCAAAAGGCAAGGCTTTGCCTGTTTTCCTGTAGTCCCTGCCTGCCCCACAACTACCAAGCTTAGGAAGAAATGGCAGATGCTCAAAATATTTATTGAATAACCTAAATTAGGACAATAGTAGAGAAAATAGAGGTATTTGAAAGGAAATTTTAAGTCTTGGGGATTGATACTTCCTGTGGGTTGTTGTGCTGCCAACTGAGGAAGAGAATAATGCAGGAAGAGGGGGGTTTAGGGGCTAGATTCAGCTTGGGACACACTGGATTTGAAATAGATAGATCATCCAAGTGGAGCTCTCGAGCAGGCATCCAAAATTCAGAGGAGTGGTCTGCCTTGCAGAACTCAAGTCAGATTCACAAGGATTAACTGTTCTTCACACCCGTTGCCTAGTCTACATTGATCTAAACCCCGTCAGGGCCTCGTATGTTAGCAGTGCTAAAATGAACACCAGAAGCGCATGATCCCAGGTGTACTACTGTGACAGGCGTCACAGAAACACACTTCATGGGCCCGGCTGTCTCATCCAGGTAGTTTGTTTTCCATTCCAAAAGTAATTTGTAACCAGGGAGAACTGTGTCCTCTTCTTCCTTTAGAGGGGATACAGTAAGGGCACCATACCACAGTTTGGTCTTGTTTTGGCTAATTTTATTACTTAGCATTTAAAGTAAAGGTTAAGAAAAATTCAAATATACAGTAAAATTTAAATCCTTCAACCTCACTAGTAATCAGATATAGTTGCTATTTTTTTTTTAATGTATTTTCACTAGAGTTGGAGTAATGAAGTCTGTGTATTGCTGGTAGGAGTGTGGACTGGTTCAAGAATAGCATTTCTGGAGTTGATTTGACTACATACAGCCAAACTACTAAAAATGTTCATAGCCTTCAATCTAGCAATTACACTTTGAGGAACTTATACAAAAGAAATGTATATGATGTTTAAAGGATATAATACATCACATTTATCTTGAACATGTCAGCCAGTTTCCAGTACTGAGGGGATTCTGTCAAATATTTTATGATAGATAAAAAGTGGACTGCTTTGTACCCAATAAAGCAATGTTACAGAAGATTTAAAGATATTCATGATATAATTAAAAGAAGCAGACTTCAAGATAGTATTATCTCACTTTTAGAAGTAAAAAGGTGTTCAACATTTATGTATTTGTATACAGAAAAAAATAAAATCATAGTCATGGTTATCTACTTGATGGAATTATGAAGGAATCTTATTCCTGTCATGAATCTGTATTCTCTCTCTTTTCTATAATAAGCACGTACTGAAAAAAGTCTTTGTAATTTTTAAATTATTTTCAAACTAATAGTATGTGTATTGCCCCATCATCTACAGTGTGTTTGCCTCAAGGCCAGTTCCTTCATCTACTTCGCTCCTACCAGAGGAAGACAGTGCCGTCCACACTGTGGCACTGTGGTGGTCCAAACGGAGTGTGAAAATCCTCAACTCGGTCTATCCCATAGTCAGTGCAGTTCAGTCGCTCAGTCGTGTCCGACTCTTTGCAACCCCATGAATCGCAGCACGCCAGGCCTCCCTGTCCATCACCAACTCCTGGAGTTCACTCAGACTCATGTCCATCGAGTCAGTGATGCCATCCAGCCATCTCATCCTCTGTCATCCCCTTTTCCTCCTGCCCCCAATCCCATAGTAGGCACGTGTAAATGAACAGACTCTGACAAACGACCCCCTGCACCGAATAGCATCACCTTGGCCCTTCAGGGGTCTACCTGTGAGCAGGAAAAACCTTGGAAATCCTTTATTAAACTGACATTGGTGGACAGACTGAAAGTCATTCGTTAACTAACCTTGTTATCCCATCATTTATCCTATATTGTACATTTTGAAAGCTTGAGTAGGCTGTCTGGTTTACAAATGGTTTTTGTTCTAACCATGCTTCGCCATACTTAATCCGTTGAGACTGCATGTTAAGTCCCTCAGTTGTGTCCGACTCTGTGCGACCCCATGGACTGTAGCCCTCCAGGCTCCTCTGTCCTTGGGAGTGGGTGGCTTGCCATGCCCTCCTCCAGGGTATCTTCCCCACCCAGGGACCGGACTCACCTCTCCTCTGTCTCCCGCGTTGGCAGGTGGACACTCACTAGCGCCACCTGTGGTAAACGATGGTCTTTCAAATTAATCTTAAAATGCCTTTCAATATATAAGATAATGGAAATCTGCATAATGATTGCAATGGGACAATTTATAAAGTTTGAACTGGTGATTAAGCACGAGTAATTTAAAGCAAATATTTGTGTGGACAAACAGGGCTTCAGGGGGCTTCCCAGGTGGAGCTAGTGGTAAAGAACCCATCTGTCAACACAGGAGACATAAGAGACTCAGGTTCGATTCCTGGATTGGGAAGATCCCCTGGAGGAGGGCATGGCAACCTGCTCCAGTATTCTTGCCTGGAGAATCCCATGGACAGAGGAGCCTGGCGTGCTACAGTCCATGGGGTCACAAAGAGTTGGACAGGACAGAAGCGATGTAGCACGCATGCACAGGGCTTGAGGAAAGCAGATTAGTTAGAGATGAAAGGTAAGTGGAAACTTTTGTAAAGAATCCAATGGGAGATTTCCAAGTGAGCCAGGCCAAGCACAAAGAGATGATACAGATTTGGAGTCTGCTCAAAAATGACACGTCGGGCCACCTCAACTAAATGGGCCCACAAGCAGTGCAAACGGTTTGCCAGAAGGATACAGATCACTTCCAAGCCAGCCTCCAGCCTGGCGACTCACGCAGCACACTCGAGGCAACAACCGCACGAAGTCACAGAAGCAGAGAAACTGCCGGTTCCCGCCCTGTATTCGGTCCACCAGCTGAAGTGGAGCCACGTCAGCCCACCTACCACCATGCAAGGGAACCCCTTGCCGCGCCACCATTATCTGACGGCTCGTTCTATTTTTTAATGTCTTCATGCATTCATGTTTCACAAAAGTCTATCAGTCACCAGCTCTAATTTTATACTCATTAATCAAAATAAGGGCTGTGCTTCTGCCTAAAACGGATTAATAATGCTTTGATTATGATAAACAGACAGGAATTGGAAGACCCAGGAAGAAGTGAAAGATGGCCCGCGGTGAACTAACGAAAGCATGCATAAGGAGGAGCAAGTGATAACAGCATACGGGCCCATGCCCCAGGAATAAAGGAAAGGCGAGCAGAAAAGCGTGGTGGATAAGAGTGGGACAGACAACACAGGAGGGCACTCAGTGTGGGAGGCTGATCATTCAGTTTCAGACCGCAACCCTTTAGCTAGTCCGTCAGTGATTTATTTACAGGATCTTGGGGACGCTGGTCTTATAGTACGTGAATGGCTTTATGTGCAAAGTAACATTTTACTGTATGTGTTGAAAGATATATGTGTAGAAATGTCTTCCAGCTTTTAGCTAGGCCATACATTAATTTCTCCTTTATGGAGGAACCTTTGTGGGTGATACAGCTTGTGTGTGTTTGTGTGTTAGTCACTCAGTCGTGTCTGCCCCTTTGCAACCCAATGGACTGTAGCCCACCAGGCTCCTCTGTCCATGGAATTCTCCAGCCAAGAACACTGGAGAGGGTTGCCATGTCCTTTTCTAGGGGATCTTCCCTTCTCAGGGATTGAACCCAGGTCTCCTGCATTGCAGGCAGATTCGTTACCATCTGAGCCACCAGGGAAGGCCCTGATATAGTTTACGTGGATATATTCATAATGCCATCCTCAAAGTATTTTGTAAAAATCTGTGGGGTTTGCTTTTCTGAATATGTCATATCTACAAAATGTTTCCTTATTTTCTCCAGTTCTTGGAACCCCAGAACCTTCCAAGTGCACTTATCTCTTAATCCGAAGCTAGTTAAGAATATACTTTAAAATTAAACAGACCTAAGCTTGGGTTCTTGCTTCTTACCAAGTAAAGCAAATTGCCTCAGCTCTCTGAGCCTCAGCGCTCATTTGGAATAGAGATAATGGGAGTGCTCACCAGCTCGTTTTGTTGAAAGGAGGACACCTGGGAGGGTGTGTCAAGCGTGCAGCTGCGGACCTGGCATTACCCGTGGCTTGGAACCAGCAGCGGAGCCCAGGGCAGCAAGGGGCTTGCACAGGTGCCCAGTGTGCTCTTTTGCACACACTTCTGCCTCACGCAGTGCCCACCAAGCTGTGTCCCTGAGAGGTCGCAGTTTAGCCACAGCCGGAGAGTTAAGAGGAGCAGAGAAAGCTCCCTGAAATGCTGAACTGTCCATATTCCTACCAGTCACAGTTTTCTTTGGTGATGGTGGGATCTCTGTTTGAATACATTCACGGACATGCACGTTTAAGGCACCTTGGTTGACAGTTAATCTGAGGTCACCTCCTCAAGGTCGCCTCTCACGCTGCTCACTTCTTAGTCATACTAGCCTTTTCAGCACCTGGAATGTTCTACTTGCCTACTGCAAACCTTCAGGGACAACATTATCGCTACATTTTCTTTCAATAGAAGGATAAAGCCAAAACCTACGGAAACCTCAACTTCCTGCTTCTGCAGTCTGCCAATAAGTCTTGTTTTATGAGTGATGCTTACAAACTGTTCTGTAAACATTGAAATTTTAAATGTAAATATAAATACATAAAGCAAATAGGCATATTGTTTAAGGACACAAAGAAATAGGGAAATGAGAGAAGTTGATCTATTTGTTGTCAGATATCAAATTCCTTCAAACATTCTTGGAAGCATTTTTCCTTCGGTTTAGTCTCACCTTTCAAATATATCAGAGGAATACCATTGATTCAGTGTGCTGTCAAGGCGTAAGAAGCTGATACGGAAGTCACTTCCTGAATTCATTTTCAAGGCACAGAACGGCCACCGTGACCAGACAGACAGTATGCCTTGTGCCTTGGTCGGTGCCTCACTCAACTGCATAGAGAGTTTTTCATTCTAAAATGCTTGAAAGCAAATATCATTTGAGTAGTGTTGTTCCATTCTTTGTTCACAAGCTTCTGCTGAGAAGTGACATCATCTGAGAAATTTGTATTTTGAGATATGTAAATAAGAATTTCCTTGTGTACAGTGTACATGCTAAGTCGCTTCAGTCGTATCTGACTCTTTGTGACTCCATGGCCCGCCGGGCTTCTCTGTCCATGGGATTCTCTAGGCAAAGATCCTGGAATGGATTACCATTTCCTCCTCCAGGAGATCTTCCCGACCCAGGGATCAAACCCCCATCTCTTATGTCTCCTGCATTGGCAGGCAGGTTCTTTACCACACGCCACCTGGGAAGTTCTAAGAATTTCCTTAAATTTAACCAATTTAATCATTAAAGTCTTGCCCATGTCTATAGCACTTCTGGAAAAATTATGGCAACAAAAGCACAATCTATGCTGGCCTTGGATTCTGTCTACAGAAATATCATAGGAACATTTCAGACTTTGCTCTCAAGTACCCAACATTCTGTGGTCTGTATGCCCACCTGAATGTGCCTGTGCTTGACATGTGTGCAATGAACAAGGCACTTCCTGACCCAGCTACTCCCGCAGGCCCCTCTGAGAGCCCTCGACTCCAGACATGCTGTCTTCCAGCTCTGCAAGGCATGTATCCAGCAGGACGCCCCGGCAGGTGGGCCCCCAGCACCGTGTGCATGCCTCTAGTAGGGCACTTACTGCTTTGGGTTGTACTTAAGTCCATTCCCCATGTAGACGCTAAGCATACACACGCCAGAGGCTCTACGGATATGTGTTTCATATGAATGGATGGATTCATCTTAGAAATTAAAAAATAAGTTAAAAATAAGGTATTTGAACCTCTTAGCCCTCAGACAATTAATACCTTATGATTAAAATGGACTCAGAGGGTTTATTATAACTAGAAGTACTTTGAGAATTGGCTGGTTTAAACTGACCCTCAGCACGAATCCCGTAGGTATCAAATCTGCCTTTCCCCCAGAAGCTACTGTGATTCAAAAAGCTCTTCCACAGCGGTTGAGGGGTGCAAGTTTGCAGACAGACTCTATTTCATTAGGTCCGAATCCTAGGACTTTCATGCCTGATGGAGCCCATCAAGTAAGTCTTCTGCTCCAAACCCCTCATCTTACAGGTAAAACCTCACACCAGGAAGATTATCTGAATGTTGATGGAGCAGTAGAACGCTGTGGAAAACAGGTCTCTTTGGTTCCCAGCCTGGTGCTGTTGTGTTTGGTTATATCCACAAAAATGGCATGGATATTGGATCATAGCCACTATCTGAGTGTTAACTTTTTCACAGCCACTGGAGAGAGGTTCCCAAGTTTGTCCTGGATTCCAGACTCCAGTTCTACCTTTCAGGCTTACGTCAGTTGGAGAGGTTGGTGAAGAAAGGTCATGCAACATATTTTAAGTAATTACTTATTTAGTTGGAGTGTAGTTGCTTTACAATGTTGTCTTAGTTTCTGCTGCACAGCAAAGCGAATCAGCCATATATATATATGTGTGTATATGGGATAGACTATGTATGTACGTATATATATACCCTCTTCCTTGTATTTCATGCAGCACATTTTATTCTTTTTAATTGGAGTGTAGTTGCTTTACAATGTTGTTAGTTTCTGCTGTGCAGAAAAGTGAATCAGCCACATATATATATATATATATTCCCTCTTCCTTGGGTTTCACGCATCACATTTTAATACCAGTAAGTGTGAGTGTGTGCGTGCTAAGTTGTTCCAGTCCTGTCCGGCCCTTTGCGACCCCGGGGACTGTAGCCCACCAGGCTCCTCTGTCCATGGGATTCTCCAGGCAAAAACACTGGAGTGGGGCGCCATGCCGTCCTCCAGGGGATCTTGCAGACTCAGGAATGGAACCTGCGTCTCTTACGTCTCCTGCCTTGGGAAGCGGGTTCTTCACCACTAGCGCCCCCTGGGGAGCTCAGTATTCATAAGCAGGGTCAATAGCGTCCAGCCTGAGCCTGGATGCATGCATTCTATCCTCCTTCCTGATGGCTTTGAGAATCGCTGCCCATTCCAACGCTGGAAGCTCGCAGCTAAGCGCTTAGCTGTTGAGCCCTCAACTGCTGTTGCAATCATGCCGTCCTGATTCCTCTCTGCCCCTGAGCCGTGAAAGCCCCGCCCCTGGGAGCCGCCCGTTGGAGAAGTTACTGGTGCCTCTCGCATGGCTGAGCAAGCACGTTGGCTCCTATCAGTTCCTTGAGAAGCAGTCAGCCCAGGCGACCCCCAGGGAGCGCAGTCGCAGGCCCCTGTGCTGGGGAGGAGCCCCCAGCGCTCTCACAGCAAACTTGGGGTGGTCACCGGCCGCCTCGCCTCACTGGTGCACAAGACGGAGCGTGAGATGAAGCAAAAGAGGTTCCCAAAGACGGCCGACTTTCAGGCTCAGTTAAACCATACTGCCAGGCTTGTTGCCTAGGTTATAAAGAAGCAGTATCCGTTCTAAAGTTTCGATGAGTAAAATACAAACAGCATTTTTTCAGGAAAGGAGCTGCTTCTGGCCAAATTTAGCCAGAGGCTCCTCTTGGCCTTGGCGATGAGCTAGGAGGACCGCCTGGTGGAAGGGGCGCCGGTGGGAGGGGCGGCGAGGGTGGTGGTGGGAGGGGCCTGTGTGGGAGGGGCGGCGGCGGAAGGGGCTGGTGTGGGAGGGGCGGCGGCGGGAGGCGGGGCGGCGGGAGGCGGGGCGGCGGGAGGCGGGGCGGCGGGAGGCGGGGCGGCGGGAGGCGGGGCGGCGGGAGGCGGGGCGGCGGGAGGCGGGGCGGCGGGAGGCGGGGCGGCGGGAGGCGGGGCGGCGGGAGGCGGGGCGGCGGGAGGCGGGGCGGCGGGAGGCGCGCCCGCGGCCCCGGGTAGCCTCGTGGCTCCCGGGGAAGCGAGCTGAGGCTCGGGAGGCCTCGAACTTAGGTCCGCGGTCTGGGCCGGACTGCTGTTCCAGGGTCTGTCTGACCTAAAGGAGGTGAAGCCCAGGAGGCTTTTCTTGAGTGACTGTCTCATCTGAGAAAACGGGGCCACCATCCCATCCAGACCTCCAAGAGCAAAAGAGGAAGGTATTTCATTTACTGTAGAATTTTTGGTGAATTGTTGTTACCTTCACAAGGTAGGAACATAAAATTGATTTTTGCCTTACTTTTATATTTGAAATTCCAAAAGTCATTATCAACTACTTTTTCACTGTAGCAAACTTCAGACTGTCCGTTTGTATTATTTTACCTGTTTTTCACTTAGGATGCCAGCCACACAAGCTTGAAAGTTGTCTGTTTCTAAAAGTTTTTTCATAAGTCTACTCCCTATATTAGCTTTTTCGTTTTCTCACATTCTCTTTATTCTGTTTTCAAAACTTTTCTTGGGCTTTAGCTCCTTTTTTACTCAGCTAGTATTCTAAACATTGTATGCTTGACAACTTTTCTCACCTTATTTTGAAAAAATGAAATTCTTCCTCTTTACTCCATTTCTTCCTTTTGAAGGAGAAGTTGACATTCAGAACGAAGTGGCTTTGTTCAAATAATTAAAAGACGGAAAGCTGCTTCCTACTGCAAGGAAATAGGACGTTTTTCAACACTGTCAAAATACACGGTAGAAGCTAGAAAGCCTCCTGGACTTTCCCTGCTCCCATTCCTTCCTCCGTTGGGAGTCCCACCGCCAGGCTGTTGGCCGGTCCTCTCCCAGGAGCCTCATCTTTCCCCACCTGCCGCCTCTCACCTCCCCTCCCAGTGTGCCGGTCCCCCTGGAGCCCAGCATTCTCTTTCACAATGCCCATCAGCAGCGCAGGCCAGACCCTTCAGCGGTCAACCAGGCAACAGCTGGTCCAGAAGGCCAGCCCAAGGCAGCCAAGCAACGCTGGAACCCTTACACATCATACTGGGCTGCCTTAGGTATGCCAGCCTCCCCTGACCACACTTGTTGAGGGCACGGAGCTGTGCTTACCCGTTTCTGAAAACCTAGTGCCCTCCAGAGCGCTGGTTGTATGCACTGGAGAAGCTGTGAGCAAGATGACAATGGGGAATTTTTGCAACATCTCGTGTGCCGGGCACAACACGGATGTTGTTGCCTATATTGTTATATTTAATCCTAAATTTGACCATGTAAAGATATCTTCAGTACTCATCTGACACATGAAGAAAAGGAAGATCAACAAAGTTCATTGATGGAAGGTCACTGCGGTGGAAGCTGTCAGGTAACTTCCGAATCCCCTCCAGCAGAGGACTGACGGGCTCGCCTCCTGGCAGCGTTGCCTGTGGCTCTCCTCACCCCAGGACCATGCCCTCTGCCAGGCAGCCGCACTCTGAGTGAGAGCCGCGGGGTCGCCCGCACTCAGGCGCCGCTTCCTGGTCCCCTCGTGGAGTCAGTAAGGCCTCCCGTGAGACCACACTGCCCCTCAGCTTCTCTGTGTAATCCCTCCCTGGGGCATTGATGCCAGTCAGCCTCATTCAGCTTCCTGATTTCTTTTCTGTCTCAGTCAGCTTCCCAGGGAGCCTCGCCGGGAGGAGTCTGGCAGCCAGTAATTGATGGACCCCGGGGACCAGACCAGCGGCCCACCTCAGCGCTCCGCTTGTGGTTCCCTGGACTGCACCCCCTCCTGTGATAAACAGGCCTTTCTGTTCTTTGTATCCCCGGGACTCAGCGCAGGTACTCAACAAGTATCTGTCAGTCAGCCTCCGCTCTGTGTTCTGGCTTGGTTGCTTAGGCTCCTTTGTTGACAGTTCTCGCCCTGGGAAGCCTCACAATGAAGTCTGCTGCCTCGAGGGGGCAGGCAAATGATCTTCTAAACTCGTGATTCAGGATCAGGTCAGAAGTGGTCAGTGTAGTTGCTTCAAGCAATACCCAAACCCTCTAATGTTAGACTTTGTTTTCTTTATCAGTGTTTTCAGAAATTCAAGCATTTAGCAATTACATTTCTCCTCCTTAAATAACAAGGCTGATCCAAGTCTTATTGATGTTATTAACTAAATATCTTTAAACCTGTTGAGAACGGAATGTTTTAAGAGGAGAGAGAAGTCACGAGCGCTGACCCTGGGCCTGGAGGGCGTGTGCATCACACGCGTCCTGTCGTGCACATTGTAACTGGCACTGCAGACGTCAGAAGCCGCGGCGACGGCTCCGTGCCCCAGATCCTGCCCACTGGCATCTTCAGAAAAGAAGTCAGAGCCAAAGCAACTCACGTGCCTTTGAGCCTTCATTGGAAAACATCATCTTGAACTTGTCGATCTTGACTAAGAACTACAAAAGGGCTACATTTTCCAATAGGGACTCAGGGGACTCAACGTTTGAGCTATTATTGGCTCAGTCTTCTCAGCTAAAGTTTGCTTTCTTTCTCTGCAAAACGCATACATGTTCATTAAAATAAAAACTCTGTTAGAAAAATAATTAGTATTAGAAATGCAACCAATCTGGCCCAGTTTCCCAGGAGCTTCTGATAGTTTTAGGCTTATGTAATTTTGTTATTTTGCGCTGTCCCAAGTAAAACAATCTTCTTGTTCTGGTTCAGTTGCTAAGTCATGTCTGACTCTGCAGACAAAATAACCTTCCTGGAGATGTGCTAGTGGGACGCCTGCCCCTTTTTTCTCAGTTTGGACCTCTGCTGCCCTCTACAGCCAACGAAAGACAACGAACGGTCTTTTCTTAGGTTCTACTTGTCTGGAACGATTTTTTTTAAGGATTTTATGCCTGTGTCATCTTGTGAAGGAAGCACTTGTATCAGCAGAAATACAGGGAAGAAATGAAGGATGTAGGTATTGAACTAAGAGTGTTAGTCACTCGGTTTTGCCAAGTCTCTGCAGCCCCGTGGACTGTAGTCTGACCGTCTCCTCTGTCCATGAGGTTTCCCAGGCAAGAATGCTGGAGTGGGTTGCCATCCCTTCTCCAGGGGATCTTCCTGACCGAGGGATGGAACCCACATCTCCTACGTTGCAGGAAGATTCTTTACCATCTGAGCCACCAAGGAAACTTGATTTCAAATTCTTCATTCTAATTAGCAATTGTATGACCTCAGAAAGTTGCTTCATCTTTTTGAGCCACTTTCAGATTTATTAATGACTACATATATCAATTAATTAATATCTAATTCAAAGCCATGTTTTACAAACTAGTGATATACTGAATAAGACCTTTTGCACTCAGTTGGCATAGAATTAGCACATGACAGATGGTGACAAGTGTTACCTAAATTGCCTCTGTTGCTTTGAGAATTGGCAAGAGGAGGAAGAAAGTAAATTATTAAGCATTAATTTTGTACCAGGTACTGTACTAGTTTTACATATATATTCCCGTTTAATTTTCATGATAATCCAGTGATGTCAAGGATATAGTCTTCCTATTATATCATAAAGGTATTTCAGCCTCAGAGAAGTTAAGAAACTTTCCCAAAGTCACAGAGCTGGACTGTGACCTACCTAAGAGCAGGATCTGTGTCTTGCTTAAACTGACAATATCTATCATTAAGTAGTCTTTGGTGAAAGAATATATGAAAAAGTGAATAATCTGGGGAACGCTGAAAGTAAATGCGAACCTTATTGCCCATGCAGTGCAGCTGGGCATGTGTCACACTCAAGCAAACAGGAGTCTTGCTGAAATGTTAACAAACCACGTGGCCTGTTATTCTGCTCTCATAAAAGGCACAGAGAGAGCGCTGCCCACCACTTTGTGCAGGATATTTTGTGTTATACAACATATTTTAGTTCCAAGTACTTCAGGAAATCTGCGTTCAATTATTAACTGACTGCTAACGGAACAGAGACTTCACTGGACACACAGCAGAGACTGCAGACAAAAATGAGTTCAGAAAAGTAAGCAAGCAAGCAGACAAGTTCAAGGAACAACAAACACTACGGGAAGGACTATAACATTCACATGTATGATACCAGAATGCCCTGTTTTCAACAACAACAAAATAATACGACACACACAAATAAGACAGTGTGCTCCAAACACACGGGGAGAGCAGCCAGTGTCCCCAAAACAAACCAGATGCTGGGCTTATTAGATATTTTAAATTGGCTATTTAAAATATCTTCAAACAGCTAAAACAAACCATTTCTAAAACAGTAGAGGAAATCATGAGAATAATTTCTCACCAATAGGAAATATCAATGAAGAGAGAGATTTCATGAAAAAATACCTAAATGGAAATTCTGAAGTTGAAAAACACGATATAATAACTGAAATGAAAGTTCACTAGAGGAAATCAGCAACAAACAAGCAGGCAGAGAGAAGGAATCAGTGGACTTGAAGACAGATCAATTAAGATTATCTAGTCTGAAAATAAAAAAAAAATGGGGAAAAAAATGAACAGAGCATAAGAGACCTGTGTGAGACCACCAAGCAAAGTAACATGTGTAATTGGGTGCCCGGGTAAAGAGAAAGAGACGGAAAGAGGAAGAGGAAGGGGCAGAAAGAATATTTGAAAAAATAATGACAAATACTTCCCAACTTTGATGAAAGATATGAATCAACAAATCCAAGAAGCTCAATGAAACTCAAGTTGGAAAAACTCAAAACATCCACACACATTTTAATCAAATTGTCCAAAGACAAAGAATCTTTAAAGTAGTAAGACAGAAGAGACTCATCACATACAAAGAATCCTCCATGAGATTAACAGGTGTTTTCTCATCAAAAACCACGGTGCCCAGAAGAAAGTAGCATATTCAAATTTTTAGGAGAAAAAAATTTTTATCCAGAATTTTTAACTAGCAAAACTGTTCTTTAAAAAAAATGAAGGAGAAATTAAGAACTCCCTAATAAAGAAAAACTGAAAGAATTCATTGTTAGTAGACCTGCCTCACAAGACACGCTAAAAGGAGACCTTCAAGCAGCAATGAAGGGCACCACACAGCGATCTGCACCAACGCAGGTAATAAGGAGCAGCAGCCAAGGTGACTGCGGAGGGGAGTGCTAGCCAGCCTGAGGATTTTTAGTTGTAACTCCTCTGTTTTCCATTTTATTTAAAAGACAAGCGTAATCACTTTAAGTCTGTGTTTACGGGCCCACATGCCTAAAGATGTAGTTTAGGCACCATAAAGGGGGATGGGAGATATATAGAAGCAAATTTTATATAACATTGAAGTTGTTTGTATTAATTTGAACTAGTTTGTTATAAAGTGTTATTTGTAATCCCCAAGGAAAGCACTAAGAAAATAAATTATATAGTGAAAGGAGCTGCAAGGGAATTAAAATAGTACACTAGAATGTATTTATTTGTTATTTATTAACTTTTTGAAAGAAGGAAGTAATGGAGAAATTAAGGGAAAAAAGACGTAAGACATAAATTATAGAAAACAAGCACCAAAACGGCAAATACAGTAAATACATCACATATGAACGATTAACCTCTCCAATTAAAAGGCAGAGATTGGGGAATGGATTAAAAAAAAGAAATATCTAATTTTATGCTATGTACAAAAGACTCACAGTGATTCAAGCACAAATATAGATTGAGAGTAAAAAGATGGGAAAAGATATTCTATGCAAAATGTAATCAAAAGAGAGCTGAGGAGAGTAGCTATTACAAACACCAGACAAAGTAGACTTTGAGACAAAGATGTCGATACGGAAGTGACGCCAGGAAAAATAAAGTGAACCTCTGGCCTCTAGCTGACTGGAGCCTGGGATAGAGGCCACAGCTAGATATAGAGGCCACAGCTAGATATACATGCAACTGCAGCACTGCCCCAACTTTAATCCCCATACTGACTCAGAGCTCAGAGGACAGTGCTTAGTAAATATCAGTTGATTGAATGAATAAATTCATATGAGCAATTTAAGTCATTCTCTCATAGAAAGGATAGTTGAAACTATAATTTTAAATGATACCTACGAATAGTATAGAAAAGAGAGAGCAAATAACTAAATTATTAAAAATCTGGGAAAGATTCACATTTATGAGTCAGGAAGAAGACTGAGCCCTCCAACGAGAAAACGATGCACGAGCTGGGACTGAGGGAGCACAGGAGAATCGTGGCGGGCAAGAAGCCGCAGACTTTCCCAAGCTGGAGAAGATGACCCGCTCCAGTGTTCTTGCCTGGGGAATCCTATGAACAGGGGAGCCTGGTGGGCCACAGTCCACAGGGTTGCAAAGAGTCAGACACGACTGCAGCTATACGTGTCTTAACACACGTGTATAATTTGTACATGAGCATATATGATCCACTTAGACACATTTCAGATATATAAACATATTACATAAAAGCATGCCACACGCCACCCACATGTCACCCTTTCGGTGCTTCACAGAGAAATCTGAATTGGAGACTTTGTGGATGCTGAAAAGGAACATTTAACCCTCCTGATAGCATAAGTAATAGTGTATAGACAGCCTTCAGTAGCCTGTGAATATCAGAAATGTTCAGGAGAAGGATTCACAGAGGCACTGCCTACTTGCTCAGCGTTTGAACACCTCTCTTCTGAAGAGCAGTTTTACTGTTTTGCCCTGTCTGTACTCCGTCAATATACACTGTCTTCTTTTTCCAAAACAGTAGCTCCGATGTCTTGTATAAAGTGCAATAAAACTTCTGGCCAGCCAGGAAACAAATGATGTAAAGCAAATTTGAAGTTGGAGTATTTTAGCTAATTTAAGAAATACTGTGGATCACAACAAACTGGAAAATTCTTGAAGAGAGGGGAATACCCAACCACCTTACTTGTCTCCTGAGAAAACCATATGTAGATCAAGAAGCAACAGTTAGAACCAGAAATGGAATAACTGACTGGTTCCAAGTTGGGAAAGGAGGATGACAAGGCTGTATTGTCACCTGCTTATTTATTTTATATGCAGAGTGCGTGCTAAGCCACTCAGTCAGGTCCTACTCTTTGCGACCCCATGGACTGTAGTTGCCAGGCTCCTCTGTCCATGGGATTCTCCAGGCAGGAACACTGGAGCCGGTTGTCATGCTCTCCTCCAGGGGATCTTCCCAGCCCAGGGATCGAACCTGAGACTCCTACCACTCCTGCATTGCAGGCAGATTCTTAGCTGCTGAGCCATCTGAGAAGCCCATTTTATGCAGAATGCATCATGCAAAATGCCAAGTTGCATGAATCACAGGCTGGAATTGAGATTTCCCAGAGAAATACCAACAACCACAAGTACGAGACATACCACTCAACGGCAGAAAGCAAAGAGGAGCTAAAGAGCCTCTTGATGAAGGTGAGAGAGGAGAGTGAAAAGGCTGGCTTGCAACTCAGCATTCAAAAAACTAAGATCATGGCATCCAGTCCCGTTACTTAATAGCAAACAGAAGGGGGAAAAGTGGAAGCAGTGACAGATTTTATTTTCTTGAGCTCCAAAATTGTTGCAGATGGTAACTGTAGCAATGGAATTAAAAGACACTTGTTCCTTGGAGGGAAAGCTGTGACAAACCTGGACAGCATATTTAAAAGCAGAGACGTTACTTTACTGACAAAGATCCCTGTAGTCAAAACTATGGTTTTTCCAGTAGTCACGTACGGATGTGAGAGTTGGACCATAAATTAGAGGGCCAAATGCTGAAGAATTGATGCTTTCAAATTGACGTACAGGAGAAGGCTCTTGAGAGTCCCTTGGACAGCAAGGAGATCAAACCATTCAATCCTAAAAGAAATCAACCCTGAATATTTCTTGGAAGGACTATTGCTAACGCTGAAGCTTCAATACTTTGGCCACCTGTTGCAAAGAGTGACTTATTAGAAAAGACCCTAATGCTGGGCAAGATTGAAGGCAGGAGGAGAAGGGGACGACAGAAGGCAGGATGAGATGGGTGGATGGCATCACCTAGTCAATGGACATGAATTTGAGCAAACTCTGGAAGGTGGTGGAGGACAGAGGAGCCTGGCATGCCAAGTCCAGGTCAAAAAGAGTCAGCCATTACTGAGCGACTGAACAGCAATAAGAAATACTTCCTCCAGAAGAAACATCAGTTTGTATCTTAAATTGAAGAAACAAAAAGAAGTAGAGACATGAAGTAGACTTTGACCAGCAGTTCATAGGCTGGCTCCACTGGGCTGTAGCGTAACGCGACCAAGGTGTCCCTATTGGTGCTAGCGTCTCTGGAATTTTTCCTTTCTCTTTTTCTTCCTTCTTGCTGGACTCCTAACTTTAACAGATTATTCAGTTTGTTTTAGTAAGACATATAAATTGTGGTGTGTAAAGTATCTGCTACTCCAGTTTCTGCTAAATAAATCAGTGCTCAGACTCAGCGTTTGCCAAGGAGGAGGAAACGCTGCAGCCCCAACATACTCATCCTCATTGCGTGCCTGGGCATTTGCTGTTTGAGGTGGCATTTTAGATCGAGAAGGCCAACATCCATTCCGTCTTCTTCAGGTAAGAGAACCTTGATTACGCTTTAGCAAACCTCCCTTCCTGCTTCTCAGCTCGTGAGGATCCAGGGAGATTGGCCAATTAAATATTCTGGCTTTGAAATTTGATCCTGAACAGAATAACAGCTTCTTCACAATGGCCGCAGCTTAGCTTTCCTTGCTGTGGGGGACTGAGAAGATGGAGTCCCTTAGTCTGAGCTCCAGAGTCTCTGGCTTCTAACATTCCTCTGATTTGCATTTCCAGCATTTTCTTTGATTATGGGAACTATCCAAATCACTTCTAAAAAATCATAAGTTACGCTGAATGTGTTGCATGCACGCAGGCTCAGTTGCTTCAGTTGGGTCCGACTCTGCGACCCCATGGCCTGTGGCCCTCCAGGCTCCTCTGTCCACGGGATTCTCCAGGCAAGAGCACTGGAGCGGGCTGCCAAGCCCTCCTGCAGGGGATCTTCCCGACCCAGGGATCAAACCTGTCTCCTGCACTGGCGGTGGATTCTTTACCGCTGAGCCATCAGGTGTTCCTTATAACCAAAAAGAAGGAGAAAAACCTGAGGGATATATTGGAAAACACTTTTTTTTTTTTTTTAAATTTTGGGGCCGGGCGCGCCGAGTCCCCAGCCAGGCGCAGCCTCAGAAGCAGAATTTGGGAGCCACCGCGGGAAAAAAAAAAAAAAAACACCCAAAACCCTTTGACTGGTCAACACCCACCCCCGGCCCGCGGAGAGACCTGGAAAACACTTTATTTAAAAATACAAGACAGCCCTGACCAAATGAGATCCACCCCTGAGGTGCCAGTGAGTCTCAGTGAAGCCAGGTCTCAGCAAACATCCCGGACTTTGTGACTTCCAAACAGAAGCTTTTCCATTCTAAGATGCCTTGCTGGAAGCGTATGTAGCTGACTGGTTAGTACCTTTATTCTTTTCAATACCTCTTCAATCTAAGGATGGTTTACTTTTATACCTTTTCCCTCACGTCTTTCACTGCTTCCTTATTGTCAACAGAGGGGCAACATTATGATTTTATTTCAATGTATTTTGTTTCTTTTCAGAATAAGAGTCACCTTCTACAAAATTTGTTTTTATTTTGAACACAGGCATTTTAGTACTTCAAATCTACCTGTGCACTCATTGATAATGAGAAACTGGTCTTCTTGCCCAAGGCTAACCAATAGAAATATAATGTGAACCACATATGTAATTTTTAATTTCCAAGTAGCCACATTTTAAAATGGTGAAAAGAAACCGCTGAAATTAATAATATATTTTACTTATTACATTTAAAACAATATTTCAACATAAACTCTATATAAAGGTATTAATAAGATTTTCTACATCCTTTTTATACTCAGTCTTTGAAATCCAATATATGTTTTACACTCAGAGCACATCTCAATTCAGATGCAAATTTTAATTAGAAATACTCGTTCTGTGTAGGGCTTCCCAAGTGGCTCAGTGGTAAAGAATCTTCCTGCCAATCTGGGAGACGCAGGAGACCCTGGTTCAATCTCTGGGTTGGGAAGATCCCCTGGAGGAGGAAATGACAACCCACTCCAGTATTCTTGCCTGGAGAATCCCATGGACAGAGGAGCCCAGCAGGCTACAGTCCATGGGGTCGCAAAGAGTCGGACACGACTGAGCGACTGAACTGAACTGAACTGAATGAGGCAATATCCTTCCAAGGACTCAACCTGATACCCCTTGGTAGGAGGTCTTCCCTGTGGCTGATGGAGACACGTTCCCCTGCCCTGTGTGAGCTCTCGGGACTGACCTGCTTCTTTCCAGCGGTCCCTCCTGTGACAGTCACTTCCTCAGACGTGTATACAGATCAGTTCTGAGCCAAAAACTTTGAAGGGGCGGCTCTGCGGATTTCCAGCACGCTCTCTCCCTCTCCGTGTAGCAACCTCCTTTCCAGAAATCTCCCCCTTGGATTTCCTCCCTTGGTAAGCCCACCAGGCTCTGTGGAGGCAGCGAGCGGGAACCACAAGTCCGCGTCTCATCTGTCTCCCTCCTCTGCTGCCTTCTATCCAATGTCTGAAAACCTCTGCTTCATATATTCTGTCCAGCTTTCTAGTTGTTTGACAGTAGAAGGTAAATCCAGTTCCTGTTATTCCATCATGACCCAAAAGAGGTAAAAATAGTCTTTCATGTAATATTGATAAATCTTTATTAAGTGACAGCTGCATGAGAGAGGCTGTGCAGAGATACGCGGTTGGATTGAATGGGCGGAGACACAGTCCCTGCCCTCGAAGCAGCATGGTGCAGCATCACCGCCTTGTCGTGGCAGAGGGCCTCGAGGAACTCAGCGACGCTAAGAGCCATGCTGGTCACGGCCACCCGAGTCAGACGGGTCGTACTCAAGAGTTCCGACGAAACGTGGCCCAGCGGAGGAGGGAACGGGGACCACGCTGGTGTTCTGGCCACGAGAACCCCATGAGAGTGAGGCACGACTTAGGGGCTGAAGAACAGCAGCAAAGGAGAGGAAAAACAGTAACAGTGATCATTCAAGTAAAATGCAACAGAAAACGTGACAGGTGACGGGAGAAAGCGATGGCTACGAAAGCATTAGAAGGAAGACCTGAGTTAGTCTGCAGGGGAGAAAGAGATGGCTATGAAAGCATTAGAAGGAAGACCTGAGTTAGTCTGCAGGGGAGAAAGCGATGGCTACGAAAGCATTAGAAGGAAGCGTGACAGGTGATGGGAGAAAGCGATGGCTACGAAAGCATTAGAAGGAAGACCTGAGTTAGTCTGCAATCAGGAAAACACTTCCCAAAACAAAGGACATTTTAACTGAGATTGAAGAACTACGTAAGGTGTGGCATCTGTGTTTTGGGGGGATAGAAAGACTGCTAAGAAGGACGTCATACGCAGAAGGCCTGTGGCAGGACGGAACCGCCAGCCGCATCAAGTCCAGCCCTTAGATTTCTCAGTGAAAAAACAGACTGAGTTTATGATTTGCCTAGTCGTACCGTGTTCAAGGCAGAGCAGGAAATAGGATCCAGAACTCCTACCTCCAAGTCTAGTGTTGTTTCCATTCCACTGACCTTGTATTCCCTAAGCTAATGTTGGGAATTACTAGATCATTTTCTATAATGACATTTGTCATTTTATGGCCCATGATACATTATGGGCAACACATAATTTTGAATTTTACTTCCATTTAAAAATCATTATGGCCAAATTTTATCTAAGATATATTTTTAATTGCCTATATTTTTATGTATTTACAAAGAATATGACACAAATTGTAAATAAATGTACGAGAGAGCCCAAAACAGAAAAGAATGAACACACACATTTAGCACGCTGAAGCCATAATAGCATCATAATGGCCGGGGAACGGTAATGCAGCTCCCTAAGTGGCTGGATGACACCCAGGAGATTCCCGCTCAGCAGCGGAAGCCGTTAGCACTTTCAGACATTTGGGGAAATGCAGCCATTGCCCATTCCAAGCTTAATTGGCATAATAAATGTCAATTAAAACTCCTTTAAGATTTTAAATCGCAAAACTCAATGAAACTATTTATGTGTAAACTCACACAAGACTTCTTTACAAGAAAAGTTGTATTTCTTGTACATTTACCCTGGGCTACAAATCTCCTAACATGGACACGCTGCAAACCTGCCTTCGCACGGGGAGGAAAGTGCAGAGCACGTCACTCTGAAGTGGCTTACAGCTGATTATAGGTTTCATGTGTTAATAAGATTCAGTTTTCTTTCAACAAATACATAGAGAGTACCAACTACATGCCAGGACTGGAAATACAGCGGGGAAGCAGTAGAAGGGTCCCTCCTATCGGGAGGAAGAGATCCTCCAAAATGCTGCCAGGAAGTCCCTTTTCATCTTAAAGGGATCCTAAATCTACACACGACTCCTTTAACTTTTACCTATGAGGCTTAAAAGACAATCATTCATCCAGTATAAATATAAAACAATCTGTGTTAGCTGCTGTATTTGGCAAAAACATCTTCGTGTCTTATGTACAGCTGTGTCCAAAACTTCCGCTCTAAGTAGCCCAAGCTGCCAAATGTTGGATGTCATCATCCTCTCCTTCTGTCCTCCTAGAAGATGCTGGAAAAACAACAACAAAAAAAGGATAAAAATCTGTCACTGGTGACATTCACACTTTCAGCACAGAAAACAAATTAGAATTACTCATTAAAAGGTGTATATTTATGAAATGGAAAATAAGTGCTAAAAGAGAGATGTGTGCTAAGTCGCTTCAGTCGTGTCCGACTCTTTGCGACCCCATGGACCCAGCCCCTGTGTCCACGGGACTCTCCAGGCAGGAACACGGGAGTGGGTGGCCACGCCCTCCTCCAGGGCATCTCTCCGTCCGCTGCAGGGCGGGCAGGCTCGTTACCGCTAGCGCCACCTGGAGGCCCAGGCGCGCTCATTACTCGAGAGTTGCTTTTCTTGGCCGCGCAGGGCCTGAGGAATCTCACTGCCCTGACCAGGAATCGAGCCCACTCCCTGCGGTGGGAGCACTGAGTCTGAACCACTAGGCCGCCAGGGAAGTCTGCAGGAGAGGCCCCCTGAGATGGGCCTGGCCACGATCTCAGGCCAGCGTTTGACCACGGGGGCCGGGGTGAGGCACAGACCTGCTCGAGAGCGGCGTGCCGAGGGCGCGCCGGGCATCCTGCCCGACCCTCTGTCCGGCTGAGCCGGGAGCGAGGAGGAAGGCGCATTCGGGAGTCGGATATTTGTCATCTTCTTATTTAATTCTTCCTGCTCCAGTTCTTCAAGTTCTGCCATCAGCTCATCCTGAACACAGGAGAAAGAAAGAATTATGGAGTTAACGTTTCAAGACGTGGGTTTCCTCAAACACAATAACAAAAACATCTGCTACCCAATTGATATGTGAGAATCCAGTGGAATGGAATATTTATTTTAAGACTAAGTCTTTTTTGCAACACTGAGCAATAATTAAAATATGAATATTTGGGGCTGTGCAAATTTGTTGTAGCTAATCTTATAATACTTCAGTCAACAGTTTTTTTTTTTTTAAGTAATTTGTGCTAGCTGAATATACAACCTCCAGAGCTTCTAGAAGTTTTACACTTTGCCTGTCATTTTTGCGATGTAACTTTTATGTTCTACTGTTCAGAATTCAGAATCCGTGAAACTTTAATTAGAGGAAATATATATTTTCATTTTGGCTAATGCTACTGAAAACAAAACAGATATAGCAAAACCTTAACATACCAAATGTAAAAAGAATCAAAGATACTCTGGCTCCTTTGTTAAATTTCCAGAGCCAGTGAAAACCATGCTGTGTGTCTGAGTGAAGAATAACTCCAGGTGGCTACGTTGTATTTCTTTCTGTTAGCAATAGTCCCCGACAGTCCTTAATCTTAAATTACTCTGTCCCAAGAACCCAGAAAAGCAAGTCCAGCTGAGACTTTGAGGGTAAAAGCCGCCTTATGACAGAAATAATATGACTTGAGATGACTAGTTCAGGTCTAACCGGCTCCAAGAGTCCTCAGGTTGAGCCCAGCCCCCTGAGGGAGGTTGGGAGTCAAAACTGAACTTGTCGTCATTATGATTCTGAGGCCGTTGTCGTGAGCAATGACCTAAGACTCATATTCCACCAAGGAGATTTCTTCATTTATTCATTCGTCACTGAACAAATTTATCGAGAGCTTACTCCAGGCCAGGCATGAACTCAGGGCTCGGGAGACAAAATCCAATCAACAGTCCCTACATTTAAGGAGCTTTTTGGAACGCAGGAGAGAGGCTCACAAACAAATAATTATTCTATCTTAAAATGAGAGTAACAATACTATGGCCAAGGGTAGAGATCCTGAAGCCAAGCACAACACTGGATCAAGTCAGCATGTATCAGACACACGGCGAGCTGAGCTGTCTGAGAACTGGTATATCTACCTCAAAAAAGGAAATAAACACGAAAAAGAATAGCAGGAAGCCCTGTGAAACAGTGCCTCAGGCTAGTTGCTGGCTTTTCAGTTCTCCACAGGCTGAAGGAATAAAATGCCTTCAGGACGAATATTCTGACATCCTATTTCTGCTAAAAGAACAATTAGGAACGAATATAGCAAATGTAGTAATAGCAGAACACACTACCCCACCCTGAATGTACGCCCAGAATCGCCAACACCGCTTGACGGTCATTACCAGCACTGAAAAGACTGATATTTTCTATAACAAATATGTGATCACAAAATAATCATTTCCATCATTTTCAGATTTCAGGGAGCGAACACTTTTTCATTCATTGGTAAAAGAATTTTAGAATTTAAGGGACTTCAGAATCGTCTAGGGACCGTCGTTCATTTTATGAATGAGAAAACCGAGGGTCCGAAAGAGAAGGGACCTCACGGGCTCAGCGGTCTGTGGCAGAGCGGGGCGTCCCCACGCGCCCAGGCCCTCCTCGGCGCGGCGTCGAGACTCCCCACGCTCACCAGCCGGCCAGGGGCAGGCGCACGTCTGGGGAGGCCCGGACAGCGCTGCAGGCCACAGACGGTCCCTGTCGAGCGGCCTTCTGGTTGCTACTGCCATTGCTGCTGCGGTTTCCCGCAGCCATTTAAACATACAAAAACCATCTTGCTCCACAGGCCAAACAGAAACAGAACTCGGGAAAGATCTGGCCTGAAAGCCACCCTTTTCCAAGCCGCAGCCTACATCACTTAAAAAGCTGCTGAAGAAACAGACCAGCAGACGCAGCAAACCAGCTCACGGTTAGTTACCAAAGGGGAAAGAGGATGGGGGTTAAATGAGGAGTCGGGATTAACACAGACAGTGTTATAAACGAAACAGACAGCCCTCAAGGACCATGGCACGGGGAACTCTACTCAGTGTTTTATGATAACCTGTAAGAGAAAAGAATCTGAAAAAACAGTTATGTGTGTGTGTAACAGAGGCAGGTTGCTGCACACGCGAAACGAGACAATACTGGCAAGTCAGCTGCACCTCAGCTTTTTTAAAAAGGAGAATGGAGGAAAATGAGATGAAATGAAGTAAGTATAGAAACGAGAGCTGCTGACACCCAATCCCCACTTTCAAGGACTCTGGAACTACGTCTTACTTCCTACATGTGCTGTGTTCAACAGGACGTGAATGCAGGAGTCAGGTTCTTTGCCACGCTAACCTGAAACGTTTCAGAACATGCACCAGTCCTTCTTGTGTGTGCTTTGAGGAGGACAATTGAAATTCACAGCGCAGACTTCACCAGTATAATTATAGTCTGTTATTACTGGACTGATTAATCTCAATGGAATGTGTGTGTTAATAATGCCACTCCACATTTGTTTCATAGCCCGGGTAATAAACAGAGGCAGCATAAGCCCTGATTTAACAGGAGCGTGATCTGCCTGTCCTGTGCAGAGTGACACAGTCTGCTCTCTTTCACCCAGATGTGTGAGCACTCAATTTCTCATAATGGGGCTATTTACGTACCCGTCAACAATTAAAACTCACTGACTTCACATAATCACATGCTGCTTTTCTTTAATAGCTGAGAACTTAATTAGGGGGCTATTTGCCAAACTATATTAATCTTTCCTTTAAATCAGAGCTGCCAACACTTCATTTCCCTCTTAAGACAGGTGTTTTTCTAACAGATATCATTTATTCTTTAGTGATATTAAAGGACATGTGTAAGAAAACCTGCTTGCTTCACATGGTGGGAAGCTATCTTTTTTGTCAAGATTTTTTTTTTTTTTGAGGTGGACCACTTTTAAAGTGTTTATTGAATTTGTTACAATATTGCTTGTTTTATGTCTAGGGTTTTTGGCCCTGAAGCAGTGGGATCTTAGCCCTCCAACCAGGGATGGAACCCACAGCCCCTGCGCTGGGATGTGAAGCCGTGACCAGCAGGCCTCCAGGGAAGTCCCAGGAAGAGCTGTCCTCCTCAGCGGCCATGTGCTCCATTCTTTACACTGCGTCACCCACCTCATCAAAGTCATCACCAAATCCAACCCGTTGAGAAAATGCTTCAGAGATTTCTTGGGCAATATCCTGTTGCTCTGTAATCTCTTGCATCAAATCGTCTATTTTGTTCAGGTCCCTGGGAAACAATGTTTTGTTAAAATATTGTAGAATTTTACTTTAAAAGTATGAATTTAGACACAATAAAATCCCCTATGAAAAGTGAGTCAACTTAATATAAACTCTTGGTTATTTCAGTAGGATTATAAACATCCCTGGTGGTAAGATTTATCAACTTGAAGACTTTACATTTCAAGAAATTAATAATTCTGTATATGCACATATTTTAAATTATGTAAGTTAATTGATAGCCATTATGTTTGGGAGTCACTAGGGGCATATCTGTAGACACATTTCGAAATTTTGTCTGGTAGGGCACGTTCAGGTGCTAAGTCGTGTCCGACTCTTTGCGACCCCATGGACTGTAGCCCACCAGACTCAGACTTTGTCCACGGGATTTCCTAGGCAGGTTGCCATTTCCTGCTCCAGGGTGGAAGGGCATATGAAATGGTTAAATACATGCTATGTATTAACTCTGCAGGAAGCGACGCCACGGGTCATCAAGGACCACGGAGAGTGAGATAAGCAGGAGCCGCTATCAGAGCAGCTTTTTGTAGAAGATGGACTGGAGACCAGAGATCCATTTTCCAGAATGCCACATAGCCCTGAGATTCTGACTCCCTGAGAACTTCCCCACGGCTGCTGATGGGCCGGGAGACAACGGATGAGAGCAGGGTTAGGCCTGTGAAGGCCTCAGAAGAATTAGCAGCTTCAGCAAAGGGATCACAGGCCCAGGGCCGACGGCAGCTCTCAAGCCAGTTCCTGGTGCCGAGCCCCTCTGGCCCCTGCAGCCCCATGGGCTCGGGTCCGAGTTTCCCGGCAGCCGCGTCTGCATCCCATCTCCAAATCATGCCTCCAGCTCTGAGGCCAGGCCATGCTGATGGGTACCGGGGAAGTGACAAGGCTACTCATTACTGAGCCGCTAACGCTGACATTTTCACTCCTAGTGGCATTAAATGCTTTGCGTGTTTTCCAGACTCCACGTATAGGAAAAGCTGAATATTTGACAGCATTCATGCAGTAATCAAAACGAGAACCTTCCATCTTGCCGTGCTGTGCTGTGCTAAGTTGCTCAGGCATGTCCACCTCTTTCGACCCCAGGGACCACAGCCCGCCAGGCTCCTCTGTCCCCGGATCTCTAGTCAGGACACGAGCCTGGGCCGCCAGTTCCTCCTCCAGCCGCCCTCCACCCACCCCTTATTTCCACTTCTTATATTCATAACAAAGATAGTAGGATCATGTATTTAAAAATCATATGTGAAATGTACAGCTAACATGTGGGCCCAGCAGTAGATTTTTCCCAAAAGGAACACCCGGGGAGGATGCGGCTTAACTGCCTGGGAGAAGGGCTGTGATTCTGGAACAGAGTTAGCACCTAACTCACAGCAACGACAGTGGGTGGTGACTCTGAGCGTGAGTCTAATGATCCCTCAGAAGCTGTCAGAATGACGGCTGGTGGTCAGCTGGTTATCAGGACAGGAAAAGGTCAGCAAAGCCGCCTTCACTGGCCGCAGCCTCTCTCCCCCTTCTCCCATCCACAGAACCTTCTCCACGAGTCCCTCAGACACTCGTTGCCCTTGTACACCTTTGGCCCAAACTTCACCGTCATATTTAAGCTCAGGAAAGGATTAGATTCTCTGTCAAATAAAAAGCAAACAGCCACGAGCCCCACTACCGCTATGATTACTGATGACTGAGTGCTACTTTATGCCAGGAACTCCTAACGGCAGTGTATCTAGTTTCCCATCAACTCTCACAAGAACCACATGAGGTAAGTATGATTATTATCTTCAACTTATAGACAAGGAAGCTGAATCAGGAAGAGACAAAGTATTGTCCAAGGACAGTCAGCCAGGATCTGGGATTACAATCCAGAAAATCTGGCCCAAATCCATGTTTGTATCTATTATATTGTATGCCAGTGGTTCTCGAACACTGGTTAGTGTCAGAACCACCTGGAGAACTTGGTTGAAAACAAAAGGCCCAGTCCCGAGCTTCCTCAAAGGGGCGTGGGCATCTCAGTTCTCTTTAGTACTGATTTCTGAGTCCTCCCAAAGTTTGACCCTGGGAGGGGAAGATCCCCTGGAGAAGGAAACAGCAACCCTCTCACAGTACTCTTGCCTGGAAAATTTCAGGGATGGAGGAGCCTGTAGGCTACAGTCCATGGGGTCGAAAAGAGTCAGGCGTGACTGAGCAGCTTCACTTCTGCAAAGTTTGACAGCTACTATTGTACAGTTCTAATACCCTCACAGATGTTACCACTTAAGCCTTTTTGAAAGTATAGGATGAAAATATTTGCAGGTGGAGTATCAGAGAACAGTGAGACCTGGAAAACATTAAAGGCAAAATGAGTGCCCTTTATTTTCTCATGATCTTTTCTTCTTTGGCTAATATATTAAAACTTCTGCTTTTTCTCTGTGGGAGCATTCCATTCCAACATGTCAAAGAGTCTCAAATGAGTAAGCCCATCCCTGCCCAAGCCATCAGAGTTCCAAAGCTCTGAGGGAACGTAGGACTCAGAGGGAGATCGCGGTCACTCACATGTTCTCATGAACGGCTTTCATGGCTTTCGCTGCAAGGCCCATATTCTTTAACACTTCCGTGTTGGTATATGAGTTTTCCAAGGCTTCTCTCTGGAACTCAATGGTGGAAAGTGTGCCATCAATCTGAGTGAGCTGCTTCTCAAGCCTCTTCTTCCTCTTCAGGGCCTGTAATGCAGCTAAATAAGGGAGAAGCCACATTTATAAGGAGCTTTACATAAGCTCACTTACTCAAAAGACATTTACTCAGCATCAACCGTGGAGACCCGGGTTCAATTCCTGGATGGGGAAGATCCCCTGAGAAGAGAATGGCAACCCGCTCCAGTGTTCTTGCCTGAAGAATCCCATGGACAGAAGAGCCCGGGGGGCTAGAGTCCATGGTGATGCAAAGAGTCAGACACAGCTGAGCGCCAGATGAGTGAGTGAGTGAACCATGGACTCGGCACTGTAGAAACCCACAAAAGTGAAGTCGCTCAGTCGTGACCGACTCTTAGCGACCCCATGGACTACAGCCCACCAGGCCCTCCATCCATGGGATTTTCCAGGCAAGAGTACTGGAGTGGGGTGCCACTGCCTTCTCCGTTAACAGCGGCGAGGCCTATAAAGTGGACTCCAAATAAACCTGAGGAACGTAGAGGCAGCATCTGTCCTTGCAATTGCTTGCACAAACTATCACTCCCTAAAACATTTTGTTATTCTCCCAAAAATCTGCCAGGTGTCAGAGGATGAAAAGTCAGAATGCCATATTCTATAATATATACCACAGAAACGTTTTTGTTAAAGTTGGATTTTAGAAAAAGACTAGGTAAAAATAGAAGTACCTATTGTGTAATATGAAAATAAAGCTTTAGAGAAAGAAAGAGCCTGAAGGAATATCTATCTGAGCCCTATATTCTTATTTCAGTTAGCAATAATCGCGCCTCGAATAAGCGTCACTGGCTATGATACTGCCACTGTGCAAAGTTATTCTTATTTCAAAGACAAGTTAGTTGAGACCCAGAACAGTTATGAGTTTCCTGAATTTAATAACAGTCCAAAACCTAGCAAGCCAACCGAGTCTTGATCTGAAGTGACTATGAGACAATCAGTAAGGTTACATCTAATCTTAAATGTCATGAAATCAAGAGTCATCCTCGAGGATTAGATGGCGGACTGCTGAGGGAAAAGACTGTTGCCTTCAGAAAAATGAAATCCAAATTCCCTCTATCAGCACTCAGCAAAATCTTAACACGCATCTTTCAGAAATCACAAAGCTAACGAGTCCATTTGACTGTAGCACCTTTGAAGGCACCCTGAAAAACAGGCCTTAAAATGTGAGTTTTTTGAAAAGGCATTTACGGAAAGTACAGGAAAGAGCAGCAGAAGAATGGCAACGTGAAGATAATCGAATGGCACTGACAAAAGAACGCAGTTTTATGGTTTCGGAGTGAAACGGGATTGCAAGAGATTTCTGAGAGAAGGCTCTTCTCTGTTTGGAATAATTTCTTCTTGCACTTCCAACAGATTTAGTATGTTTATTCAAATGCTTTTTGTTTGGTGCACAAAGACTCCTAGCCATTATACTTTCTTGTTGGATTTTTATTAGTGGTCAATAAATAAATATTTCTTTGTTGTGATTGTTTATTGTTTAATCACTAATTCGTGTCCAGCTCTTTTGTGACCCCATGGACTGTGGCCAACCAGGCTCCTCTGTCCACGAGATTTCCCAGGCAAGAATCCTAGAGTGGGCTGACATATTACTTGCCATCCATTTAATCCTTTTTACATTAAATTCCATTTTGTTTTATATTAATACTTAATATAAAATTAATACTTATATACTATATACTAGGATTAAAGAAAATTAATATTTCAACTTTCTTTTTTTGAAATTTACCTGTAATAGTTCTATGTGTACCTCAATTTCAAAATTTTTTCTAATTTTTTTTTTGGTATGCCTATAACAGGTAGAATATATTTGAATGTTTAATGTGTATGATTATTTTTGATCATTTGGATAGTCTCCAACTTTTAAGGTAAGTTTTTAAGTTATTTTTATTTATTGTAATAACTGATATTGGTCCAAAATGGTCTTTTTACCATCATTTTCTGTGTTTTATGTTATGCTTTTTATTTTCTTTTTGCTTTCTTGTCTATATAAAGATTAATTTTCCTTTGTTTATTTTATCCCCCTTTAATTGTATGATAGTTACACATACTAAATTTATTCTCCTACTGGATACACTTGTATTTAAATAATATGCTTAAAATTAAACTTAAGCTTTCTATACATGTTGAAAATTAATCAGCATCTATAAAACTAATTTGGAGAAGGCAATGGCACCCCACTCCAGTACTCTTGCCTGGAAAATCCCATGGACGGAGGAGCCTGGTAGGCTGCAGTCCATGGGGTCGCTAAGAGTCAGACACGACTGAGCGACTTCACTTTCACTTTTCACTTTCACGCATTGGAGAAGGACATGGCAACCCACTCCAGTGTTCTTGACTGGAGAATCCCAGGGACGGGGGAGCCTGGTGGGCTGCCGTCTATGGGGTCAGACAGAGTCAGACACGACTGAAGCGACACAGCAGCATCATAAAACTAATTGTTCCTAAGCAAGATTGTCTTAACACCCCAAAACCCCAAGTGTTTGATTGAAATTGTTAGGTAGGTAGAATAGGGAAAAGGAGTCCAAAATGGCGGTGGCTAAAAGACAAGGAAGGTCAAAGGAAGGTCCGAGGACCAGAGTGAAGACTTCAGGCAGAACAAACAGCACTCCTGGCTAAGCCCAATTTGCATAGGGCAGGCCCAGGTGGAGGAAAAAACAAATAAAAGGAGGAGCCAAAGCGCTTTCTCTCGGACTCTCTCTCCTGCGTGCCTGCGCTCTTTTCTTTCTCTCTCTCTCTCTCTCTCACTCTCCTGCTATCTTCTAAATAAAATGGAGCTGTAACACTGATTTGCCTAAGAGCTGTAACACAGTTTGTCCAAGACCCGAGAGCTGTGATGCGCCGAGGGCTTTAATGTCCATTGCTCCAAATCTTTGTTGTGACGAGACAAAGAACCGAGGAACATACACTCACGTGACAAAATAATCTGACTTTTATTAGTTCCAGATGACTACCAGTTTTTAAAATTATTCTTTCAATGTTTAAGGAAATATTTCTTAACAACTGCATTAAGCTTCATAGACACAATTTCAACAGTTACTTACACTAAACTGAGAGTGTCTGCTGGCTTGCTTTCTTACTACTGCTTCTTGTATCCTATAATATCATGAATCCAAGAGGAGAGAGATAATGTAGAGAATAAAATATGTTAAATAAAATCTGTTAAAAACAAAACTTACATTAGTGTCTACAGGGAGATCAAGAGGCTATTGTGTTATAAGACAAGAATGGGCTGTCTTAAAAATGAGCAACTAGAAAATAAGAAACAGTTCTTAGAAATTAAAGACATAACTAAAAAATAAATTAAAATGTTTAAAAGGTAGAATAATAAATACAGCTGAAGACTAAATTAGTGACTTGGAATATAAAGTTAGAGAATTCTCCCAGAACAGAGAACAAAAAGACAGATAATTTAATAAATTAGAGGACAGAACCAACGAATCCAACATCCATCTTATAGGAAGTTCAAAAGAGAGAGAATGTTTCAGGGGAAGTGTGGATACTAATAAAAATAAGCAGCAGTTTTAGTAGAAAATAGGCAGAAATAATGGAGGGGAAGAAGCAATAAAGAAATCACAGAATGCGCTGGAACTTTCTGCACACCCAGCACTTAGGACTCAGCCTACCACTGCAGAGGCCCAGGGTTTGATCCCAGGTTGGGGAACTAAGACCCTGGGAGCCATGTCCTGTGGCCAAATAAATGAAAGACAGTTACCGCTGATGACGTGATGAAAAAGAAATTAAAGAGTACAGTTTCCCCAAGACGAAGGGAGATGATTCTTCAGAATAAAAATACTCACTGAAGACATAGATGGGAAAACAAAAAATAAAAGGCACATACCTAGACCTCCACCTTGAGAAAAAAAAAAGAAAATCTTAAATGTTTCCAGAGAGGAAACAAACGAAACGATTATTGACAAACGGATGAGACTGATACTATTAGTAAACTTAAGACATGTTGGCTCTCCAACAGCAACAGCATTATAACTTTGGCAATGTGCTGAAGCCAGCATTCTGTAAAAATCCAAGCAATTATTTAAGTTTGAAACAAATGAAGTCATCTTGAGACGCATAGGTATTTAGAGAATTTATATTTATGAACCGTTTCTGAAAAAGAATTCTTTTAGGTTTTACTCCAGTAAAACTAAAAAAAAAAAAAGAAAAAAAGTCTTAGGACAATCTAGGATATCGGAAGCAACATTAAGGAAATAAGCCAGCAGACACCGTGGTTTGATGTCAATAGCTGCTGCAATCATAGTCACAGAGGTGTGTTTCTCCATGAGGCCTCCCCATAGACCTGGGCAGGGCGTGCCAACGGGCAGGCCTGCTTTCGGGGGTGGGGAGGAAGCAGACAGGCCGGGCGTTCCTGCAGTTGCCAAGGACGCTGTAGGTGTGGACATTCTTCTGCTTCCCTCGTGGTGGTAACTCTTCCTCCCCGTCCCTTCCGCCCACAGGGAAGGTCCAGGGTCATCTCGCCTCCTCCCTGGGGCCAACACCACAGTTTCCAGGATCGCATGAACAGCACTTACTCCTAACTTTAAGAACAGTTTTTGTGTATTTATTTAATCTTTCCTTTAGGAAGGAAACTAAAAAAAAAAAGAGGCCTCGGGCACAAGGGCCTTCCTACAAAATCACACAGAGCTGCTCTGCGGAGCGGCTCAGCACGGTGGACCGCAGAGCCGTGCTATCCGCCGGGGGCCACGACTGTGAGCGGGCCTCATACAGGACTACAGTTCTGTGTTAATAAAATCTATCCGACCCCATCTCCCCCACACTGAGAGTAAGCCCTCTGTGGAAAGATACAGTATCTTATTCCCCTTTCTCCCCAGCACCTGACCCAGCTCAGGGCACACAGCCAAACGAAACACAAAACAAAAACCGACTTTTATGGAGCATTTGAAGTGAAGTGAAGTGAGAGTCGCTCAGTCGTGTCTGACTCTGCAACCCCGTGGACTATACACTCCACGGAATTCTCCAGGCCAGAGTACTGGTGTGGGTAGCCTATCCTTCGCCAGGGGATCTTCCCGACCCAGGGATCAAACCCAGGTCTCCTGCGATGCAGGCGGATTCTGCACCAGCTGAGCCACAGTTTGTTACACACCAAGCTGGTGTGAATTGCTTCGAGCGCATCATGCGATGTGGTTAACTCTCACAAAAATTGCAAGAGTAAACACGTCATTGATCCATTTCACAGAAGACAAGATGAAGGAATGTTAAGCGAATAAACCTGACAATTGTGTGCGCCGTGACAGCACAGTACACTGGAAAGAGTTTGACCTTCAAGGCCAGAGGGTGAATTTTTCTTCCGTGACTTAATAGATGTATATTCTTGGATAAGTCAGTTCCCTTCTCTGAGCTTCAGTCTGCTGTGCTGGAAAAGGAAGACAGAATCCCCCAGAGGCTGGGCAAGTATTCTAAGAATTAGTGATCATTTATGGAAACCGCCCTAGACTGAGCAACTAAATATTGTTACTAACAACAGTGATTTATATAACATTCCTTAGTTAATGAGACTGTATATCTTACTTGTTTTTTGTTTCTTTTTTTACTGAAGTAGAGTCAGACTCGACTGAGCGACTTCACTTTCACTTTTCACTTTCATGCATTGGAGAAGGCAATGGCAACCCACTCCAGTGTTCTTGCCTGGAGAATCCCAGGGACGGGGGAGCCTGGTGGGCTGCCGTCTATGGGGTCACACAGAGTCGGACACGACTGCTGCGACTTAGCAGCAGCATGGACAGGGGAGCCTGGCGGGTTACAGTCCTTGGGGTGGCAGAGTCTGGCATGACTTGGCCACTAAACAACAAAATAGTTGACTTACAATGTTGATTAGTTTCTGCTGGATAGCAAAGTGACTCCGTTACACCTTTCCACGTTCCTTCTTATACTCTTTTCCATTATGATTTACTCGAGGTGTTGAGTACAGTCCCTGCACTGGAGAGCAGGACCATGTTATCTATCCGTCCTGTATCACAGCTTGCATCCACTAATCTCAAACTCTCAGGCCGTGGATATCTTGTTTCTGAGACCCTCTGGGCAACAAGTCACCTGTTTTTTCACCATAGCTCACCATAACAGGAATACACTATTAGAAAACAGCTCTACATTTCAGTGGTGCAGTACAAAATACTACGATACAGCAGGTATCCTCAGAAGTTAAACTCTAAATACACGTCTCCACCCGACAGACCCGAAGGGGAACGTCAGTGTCCGCCTCCTCCCTGCCTTGCTGAGCAGGCTCAGTGTTTATGCTCTTTTGGGACCACCAACCCCAAGACATTTTCTTTTAGAGAACTTTACAAAACTTTTTCATTTAAAAATATGCCACGTTTCCTAGTAAGAATTGATTTTAGATTACTTTCTACAAATCGAGAAATATAATTTGGTAGAAAAGACGGGGCTTTGGGATCACTGCTGCTGCTGCTAAGTCTCGTCAGTCATGTCTGACTCTGTGCAACCCCACAGACGGCAGCCCACCAGGCTCCCCCGTCCCTGGGATTCTCCAGGCAAGAACACTGGAGTGGGCTGCCATTGCCTTCTCCTTGGGGTCCCTAGATCAACATTTTAATCCTACCTATACCAATTAAAACCTGTGTGTAATACCCTTAGTGTGTGACCTTAACTCTCCTTAAATGATGCTTCCTCGCTTGAACAATAACTGTTGTGGTTGCTAAGTCACATTAACTCTTTTGCAACCCATGGACTGTAGCCTGCCTGACTCCTCTGTCCATGGGGTTCTCCAGGCAAAAGTACTGCAGTGGGTTGCCACTCCCTTCTCCAGGGGGTCTTTCAGACTCAGGGATAAAGCCCACATCTCCTGCACTGGCAGTCAGATTCTTCACCACTAAGCCACTAGGAAGCCCCCACGAAGAACAATAATGACACACGGAGGACGTAAACAGGCCTCTGCACTCTGCAGTCAGGCTGCCTCCTTTCCAATCAGCCTCCGCCCCTCCACGCTGCGTGGCCTTACACAGTTGCTTATGGGAAAATGGGGATAAAACTCACATTATTGTTGAAGATTAAATTAAATAAGGTATGTAAAGTACCTAGACTGGCGCCTGGTGAGCGATTAATAAATATTAGAAACCTTCATCATCATCACCATCTCCGTCACAAGATGTCAGACCACATGGTGGAAGCCACATGCTATCACGCCCAACCTTGCCAATGTTTTTTAATTAATAATAAGTTTTGGTTTGGACACAGTTTTGAATGTTTGTGTTCACATATGGATTTGGCTCTTCAAAGTAATTGGGAGAAATTTGAAAATTCACCAGTATGTGAGGTCTCAACTTACACTGTAATCCACATACCGCGAGCTACACAGTGGCCTGAATCAGAATCCTACACTCTGAAAGCCAGCAGGTAATGAAGGAAGTGACGGAGAAAGAGGTCAAGGGGAAAAGCTTTCTTCGTTTTCTCACCTTTGAGGAAGAGACAGGGCAGTGTTTCACTGCTATCACAATAACAGTGCAAGAGTGAGAGTAAACGGCAGTGGAGGCTGGCTCCAGCCGGGGGCCCGCAGGAACAAGTGGGCCCTCTGGCCACCAGGAGAAGTGAGCCCCACCCGTGGGGGCAACACAGCCAGGCTCCCGCCCACCGCTGCCATGAAGCTGCACACCCAGCTCTCCACACGCTCAAAACAAGCCAGACATCTGGGTTTGCATCCCAAATCCTTCAAATTTAAAAACTAAGCTACATTTTCAAAAAAACCTTGTGTGAGCCAAATTGATGAGGTCTGCATGGCTGAACCCAGCCCCAGGACAACGGGCACTCATTGTAGCTTCCATCTGGCACAGTAAGCTGAGATAAGAGGCTTCTGTTTCAGAGCCAAGAGGTGTACATGTCAGGAGTCTCTCTGTGAACTGTTTCTCATGAAATGATGATGCTACCGCCCACCAAGAGTTGGACAGGCTTTGTTTCCTAATAACCAATCTAGGAAAGAAACAGCTGTATTTTTTTTCCCCAAAGACATACAACAAATGTTGCAAATCAACCATGCCTCCAGTTTCCGCAAAGAAGGACACTTTTAGAATCCTGTAATTTAACCTGTGTAAAATGTGCAACTCAATCTTCCAAGCTCCTACATGCGGTTTTAGGCAGCTGATGAAACCTGGGGAACATCCTTTTGAAAACAAAGGAATCTGCTGTACCCCGTTGAGGGGGAAAAACTTGTAGGGGTTTTGTCTCTTTGCCTAATGGTGATGTTCCTCCAGCAATGGTTGCAGAACGTGCTGTATGTGTTCTGTCGAGGGATCCAGGAAGAGCCCTTCCTGTACATGCACTGAGCATTTGGAGCTGAAATGTAAGAACTACCCACTTGAACCAAAATTCAACTAGCCCTATGCGACTTTATCACATTGCCAGAGGAGGAAGGCTTTCAGTCACCCACTAAAAAAATAACTTCAAACAGCAGAGAAGAGCAGCAGTTTCACTGCTCAGATAAGGTACAGGGCATCCCGGTTAGAAAGGTCGATTTGTTCTTTGCTCATTCAAGATGTATAAACATGTCCATTGTTCATCCATCAGGTGGCAAAAAAACCTTTTCGGAACCATCATACCCAGGGACTATAGACAAAACTGTTTGTGAAATATGCAACTGCGTTATGACAGCTCCTCTCTCTCCCAGGAATGGATGATTTCTGGAGAAGGCCTAAAAAGACGAAGCCTGGAAGATTTAATCCTAGACAGCGCTTAATTGATGCATGCCACGCATAATTGCTTATGGTTCTCTTTTGTTTTTAACTGAGTAGTCTCATAATTGTGCTGTTTTATATGAGAAACTTTAATGCAAGTCCTGTGACTCACATAAAACTCACTTGATTATCCAGTACCTTCAATTTATGGCTCCCTGCTATTGTTCTCAAAAAACACAATCTGAGTAATCACCACCACGAGCATTCCATAAATGGAATAAAAACAAAATGTCTCTCTTCAAAGTCACAGGTTAGATGGGAAACAGCCAGTGAAATATTAGAGAATTCTAACACTCATGTATTTGTCCAGGGCCAGGCCTTAATGAATTCTCCCTGGCCTTCTTATTTATATAAAATATATATTGCTCATCTGTTCATTTTCAGTCACTCCACAAATATGTACTGAAGCATCATTGTGTTAGGCCACTGCAGGGACGAAGAAAGAAAGCTACGATCTCAGAGGAAGCAAAAGATAAAACGGGCGTTCAATCACTTATCCATCATTCAGCAACAGTACCATCTTACAGAACTGTCTCCATGGATACTAGTGTGTATACCGTACCTCCTTCACTTCCCTGGTGGTTCAGATGGTTAGCAGTCTGCCTGCAATGCAGGAGACGAGGGTTCAATGCCTGGCTCAGGAAGATCCCCTGGAGAAGGAAATGGCAGCCCACTCAAGTATTCCTGCCTGGAGAATCCCATGGACAGAGGAGCCTGGCGGGCTGCAGTCCATGGGGTCGCAAAGAGTCAGACATGACTGAGCGACTAACACGCTCCCTTCAAGCAGCAGAGGAGGCACAGAGGAAAAGAAAGAGCCAAGTACGAGGCACAGAAGGTACACGGAGGAGCACATCAACTCTCCGGAGGGCGAGGGACACCCTCACGGAGGAGCGCATCGACTCTCCAGAGGGCAAGGGACGCTCTCACAGAGGAGGTGACGCACATTAAGCCAGGGTCAGGGTGACTGTCTACATGGATTCTCAAACACACAGCCCGGTAAGGACCATGAGTGAGGAAAGTTATTACACAAAGGCCCTCCCCCTCTTCCCTATTGCAAGTCTCCTACTCAATGATGCAAAGTTTCTGGCTGAGATACATTAGACACCAGAGCAAATCACGCCAGCTTGCCACACTAGCTGAAACTTATAAGCAAGATCCCATTTTCGGAGGTCTCACCAATATTAAATGTCACGAAAAAAGGATGACCAGCAAGTCAAAAGGAGACTAGCCCACAGAAATGATGTAGCGAATTATACAGTGGCAAAGCAGATGCCCAAGAAAACAGTAAAGAGGAATGAGACTGGACAAAGTGAGTAAGAGACATTCTGAGGAAAGGGCATTTGGAAGAGGAATATTACTAAGCAGCTAGTAAGGTTGGGCTGAATTTTGTGTAAAAAGAAAAAAAAGAGTATTGATTAATACTGTACGGTGTGAAAGATTACAGTCAGGTGTCCTCACCCATCCGCAGAAAGAAAGAGACAAGGGAAGCGGAAGTTGTTTTCCAACAGAAATGTCCATCTCGTCATCCTAGAAAGCTCAGACTCTCTTTCGGAGATGAGTGAGAGCTTACTGTCAGGATGTCACCCAAGAGATCATGAGAGGAGATAAATCTGAGAGGAGAAGGTCATGACCTCAAAGTGCCATCAGCCTTGAGTTGACAAAAAAGGAAGAAAGGCTTGCATAAAAGACTCATTTTAAATATCCACTGAAATTCCTTTTTTTTTAAATAATTAATTGCTTCCAAGGTCAGTTTCCAGGCAAGTAAATTAACTTGATGTTGGAACATGATACCGAACTATTCATTAAGGTCTACTTGATATTCTTTGTAAAAACCCAATTAAGTGTCCAGGCAGAATATATAATCAATTGAATGAATGTGTTCTTCTTGCTACTAGTATCACTGGTAACCTTACACACTGGTAACCTCCGAGGGCCTGCTATTGCCGAGAATACAGGGAGAAAAGTATAAACCTGAAACCAGCAAACACTGAGCAGAAAAACTCTGAAACAGCTGATCATGCTCCATTCTACAGGGTAGACACAGGCGCCTGTGGATGTAGCTGTGTGGTGTGTGTGTACGTCTGTGTACGTCTGTATATACGAACACATGTGTGTATATATATGCATGTGTGCATACGCGTGTGCGTATCTTTGTGTGTGTATGCGTGTGTGTGTGATGTGCCCCTCTCATACTTGTCAGTGAGCATTCCTTGTTCACATGATGTACCAGTATTTCCAATGACTGTCGCTGTGCCTTGTAGGTGCTCCTGACAGGCAACAAACCCTGACCCTAGAGCCCCCTTTGCTCCCACTGCCTGTGACTCAATGACTGTTCCCCACAGATCCGGCGATCAGCAAATCTGGAGCGCCCCATAGCTCCTATCCCCAAAGCAAGCTATCACTACCAATACCTTTAATTCTTAAACAACACATTTAACTTGACCTCAGTGATGAACAATAGGCACTATGCTTTAGTTTTTCAAACGTGAGAGAAAAACACTCAGCAAATACAGTTCACATAAATAAAGCAGTCCGGTTGCTCAAAAAATGATAAAGCATAGGTTCTTGGGTGTATGATCTTTGAGCTACATATCAATATAAATTGGCTTAACATAATCGCAACTTTTTTTCTTTCTGCAGTTAACACAGTAGAAGTTCTGAGTTAGGATAATATCTTTATTCAAACTCCAAGGTTATATTGACTTTCACTTTACATGAATGAAATAGACGGAAAGAACTGGTAATGTAAATAGCTCTGCTCACTGAGAAAGGCTGTTGAACAAGGTTCCTGCTACAGCAAAAAAGGCACAGCCACTATGACAAGCAACACGCAGCACTGTGTGAGAGAAGCAAGCAGGGTCGCCAGAAGCTCATGTTCAGAGCATGGAATCTCCAAAGTGCTTGCCAAATGTTTGGCCACACAATTGTCTCTTTTATGAGTAACCAAACACAAAAGTGTAAACTTCATTCATTTAAACTAGATGGTTGGCATTACATTTTAATTTGCAAATAAAGAACTTCTAACGCAGGGATTCCCAACTTGTAGCAGAGAATAACCCACTTTTCCTTTCCTGTACTTCTAAAGTCACCACTCCTGCTTGCTTGCTCTTGGAGAGCTTGTTTTGTCTGAGGGTAGCAGTTACACCGTTGGTACTTCAGTCACTAGACTGCCGGACTCAGAAGAGCTGACGGAGGCCGCACAGAGCAGATGACGGGTGGGGCTTTAGCTTTTTCCCATCTTCTCACTGGAAATACCCACAAGGTAGAACTATTTGAGACAAAGGCTTAGCGTGGGCTGAGAAAGCCTCTGGTCCAGGTTTAAGAGTTCTTACTGCTTTAAAGTGTAACCATATAAACTTCAGACTAAGTACTAGATATTTCCAGTGAGTTTGAAAAAGACCCTGATGCTGGGAAAGAATGAGGGCAGGAGGAGAAGGGGGCCATGGAGGATAAAATGGTTGGATGGAGTCACCAACTCAATAGACATGAGTCTGAGCAAACTCCAGGAGATAGTGAAGGACAGAGAAGCCTGATGTGCTGTAGTCCATGGGGTCACAAAGAGTTGGCTACAACTTAGCAATAGGACAACAACAATTCCCTATTAGCACCATTTCTTTGAGGTAAGTAATTAAAATCTCTGGTACAAGAAAGTTAGTTACTCAGGAAATGGTTTACTATTTGCTTTATATTTATTCCATATTGGTTTTTTGTTGTTGTTGTTCCTTCACCTTCTGCAAATTTTTGAGCCAATTGTGTATATTAGAATTTCTATCAAATGATAGAAAAAGTAGGAGAAACTAAAATTACCAGTATATACTAGAAGTTATGACTACAGCTTGCTAAAGCAGAGGACTGAGAGTGTGACTTTAGAAAATAAATCCTCAATATTATCTATATATTTTAAGCATTGGCGATAATTTTGTCCCTTAAAAGCACAAATAAATCCATGTGTACTTAAGCATATAACAAAAATTGAGTGCCAAATTGGATTAATTATGTCCTTTCCAAACCAGAGCCCCAAAGCAAGGCATCATAAACTTTAAAACTCAGAATTGGAGCTCTTGCCTTATATCTCGTATGTTTTGAGTTGTGTTTTATTCTGTTATCTTGAAAATAAAATCTGATCTGAAATAAGTAGTCCTAAATACTGAGAAACGTACTAATAATACTAAGCACACCTGAGGACAAGCTCAGGGTCTTCTCCTGTCAGTTTCTTAAAGCTACAACAGGTCATGGGATTTTGGCATAATCATGGTATTAGTAGTAACTTTTCTATCTTATTCTATTTTATTGTGGCTGACTCAATAAACTGTAAGATAGCATAAATCATGGAAAATGATATCTTTGCTGAATGGAATTGTTTCCTAAAATAAGGTGCTCTTTTTTCAGCTTTGTGGAATTTAGATGAAGAATAATAACAAATGCATGCTCCTATATTTATAATATTGCTTCAAATTCATGATGGAAAAAGTTAACTGTATATATAAAATGTTATATAATACAAAAAATAGCAACAATTAGCCTCATATAAGGAACTATAATACATCAGCAAACTGTCAAAATTTGTGCCACAGGTACTTGAAAGAATGATTCTAGAAGAGAAACACTATATACTCTAGTTTCCGAGGAAGTAGAAAAGAAGCCAGTGGTAACTAGAAGTCAATTCAAGTTCACAAAGATGAAAAATGAGTTCAAAACCTAATCTTATAGGCTTCTTTTCTTTGGGTTACGCAAAGCTGACCCTAAGAAAAAATATGGACCACCCACTGGCTTTCTAACCTTAAATATATCAAAATCACCCAGAAAGCTATGAGTACCACTTATCCCAGATCTCAGAATCTCCTGCTGGGGCAGTTTAAAAGCTCTCCAGGTGAATCTGATGAAGCTAACACACTATCTATTCATAAACTGGCATTTGTGAACCAGAGGCGTGTGAATATAGTTCAGTTTTAGGAAGATAATTCACAAGGTGTGCTGAGGCATTGTTAGGGAAAAGAGAAAAAAACAGAGGAGTAACGTATATGGGCCAGAGATAGAGGTCAGGTGTATTCACAGCTAGATGAGCAACTGAACTCACTGAGTGCTGAGCTGTCAAACTGGTAACGTCGCCTTAGCTGAGTCTCACACGAAACAGCACTGCTCTGTGCAGACAGGATCCTGGACCGAGGGCTCTGGGAGCGTCCACCAGGCTCTGTCCTTGTGCGTGCAGACAGGATCCTGGACCGAAGGCTCTGGGAGCGTCCACCAGGCTCTGTCCTTGTGCGTGAGTGCAGTCGCTTCAGTCGTGTCCCACTCTCTTGTGACCCCATGGACTGCAGCCCCCCAGGCTCCTCTGTCCATGGCATTTTTCAGGCAAGAACACTGGAGGGGGTTGCCATTTCCTCCTCCAGGGGATCGTCCAGACCCAGGGATCTAATCTCTTGCATCTCCTGCATTGGCAGGTGATCCTTTACCACTAGCACCACCTGGGAAGTTTTATTCAGTATATTTTAACAAATACTTTGACAACAACGAGAAGAAAAGGGCAGCTGATTCAACTAAAAGAAATCGCTCATACATTCTGTTTGTTGTTCAGTTGCCCAGTCATGTCCAACTCTTTGCCACACCATGGACCACAGCACGCCAGGCCTCTCTGTCCCTCACCATCTCCCAAAGTTTGCCCAAGCTCATGCCCATTGCATCAGTGATGCCTCCAGCCATCTCATCCTCTGATGCCCTGTTCTCCTTCTGCTGTCAATCTTTTCCAGTATCAGGGACTTTTCCAATGAGTCAGCTGTTTGCATCAGATGGCAAAAATACTGGAGTTTCAGCTTCGGCATCAGTCTTTCCAATCAGCATTCAGGGTTGTTTTCCCTTAAGGTTGACCGGTTTATCAATATGTCTTATGTCTCATACATAAGATAATGAAATTGCAATTTAAAAATCTTAATTTTAAGACAACTGAAAATAAGATGATATTGAATAGACATAAAATGCGGAATGCAAGCTTAACATATTGATTTACACAAAGGGGCAAGGGTAAATCTGGCTGGGATTTTTTTAACTCTTTCCAAGTCCAGTTGAACAAAAAGCAACTAAAATGGCATCTGGAAAAAGCAGATACAAACTCAAACTGTGTCAGCAAAAAAGAGACACGACTCTGAGCTGGTCAGTACCTAAGTGTGTAAGTGAGTGTGTAAATCTATGCAGGGCCCAGAGGGGAGAAGGAGGGATTAGGAAAGCAAGAAGTTTTTAAAATTACAGCTCAAGTGAATAGAGCTCCCAGGGCTAGTTCAGGTATTTTAGGTCTTGGTAAGGAACCTGCCTGCCAATGCAGGAGACATAGGTTTGATCCTTGGGTCGAGAAGATCCCCTGAAGGAGGAAATGTTAACCCACTCCAGGATTCTTGCCTCGAGAATCCCATGGATAGAGGAGCCTGGCGGGCTACAGTCCATGGGGTCACAAAGAGTGAACACGACTGCAGTGACTTAGCATACATCACACACACCACCAGGTAAAGCCCGACGGGCTCCCGAGGTGAGGGAGGGAAATTGAGCGTAGGGGTTAAGAAAGTATCACATTTATATTGATCTGTCTTTTCCAAGAGAGAGCGAGGCAGTCGACAGGAGAATAAAACCTAGATGCTGTTTGTTAGGGGCTTCCCAGGTGGCTCAGCGGTAAAGAATCCACCTGCCAATGCAGGAGAGGCAAGTTTGATCCCTGGGTCGGGAAGATCCCCTGGAGAAGGGCATGGCAACCCACTCCAGGACTCTTGCCTGGAGAATCCCATGGACGGAGGAGCTGGTGGGCCACAGTCCACGGGTCGCAAAGAGTCCGACACGACTGTGCCCCGTAGTGTCCAGGAATAAAGTTCCTTTCCCTGACTCAGGATAGTGTTGTAAACACAATCGGACAACCAGAGACCAACAGAACGCTTCGTTCTGAGATGCTTGGGGGCGATCTGAATACTGGGGCCCTTCGCGATGACTGTGGAGTTACAGGACCGTGTGACTTTCCTACTGGAAGCTAATGCGGGTGCCTGAAAGGCCTTGCCGGAGCTCGGGAAATGTTCCCTCACAGCCCTCATGCGGGAGGCGGTGCACGTTTCCCGTCCTAGAATCTGAGCGGCGGCAGGCGGAGGGGAGAAACAGGGACGGATGACGGAGAAGCAGAGCGGAGACGGGGGCCCCCTGTTTCCCGGCCGCGGAACACGTCACAGACCCTCAGACGGCATCCGAGTCACCGCGCTGTCTGCTCAGAGGTCAGGTTCCCGACCCCTCCACTCACCCACTGAACTGGAAGTTTTAGGGGCCTCCTTGTAAGTGCACCCCTTCACCAGCACCCTCGGGGTTCCGGTGCGGCTGGACTGAGGCCCGGGTGGTGGGAGCTCTGTTCAGAAAGGAGGCCGCCCCGTCGGCGAGGCCTCCCCGGGGACCTTCCCCGCCGGCCGGTCTGCCTCCTGTTACCTGAGCCCCTGGCACTCGGCCCGCTGGCACTGGGGTCGTTCTCTTCGCCCAGTTCTTCGCGGCCCTGGTGTGCGGCTGCAGGATTCAGCTCTGTGACCACTGTCCTAAAAGCCCAAAGGGCGTCCAACACGGAGCTAACCCGGGAGGGCTGTGCGCACAGCCGACTCCGAGGAAGCCCAGCCCGCATCCCGACTCAAGCAAAGTCATCCTTGCCCCCAGCAGCGGGGCTCAGCGTGAGCGAGCGACGCCCACAGCGGACTCCCCACCCGGGGGCTCTCATTTCACCCACGCCTGCAGCGGGGTGGCCGGCCTCGGCCCCGCGGTCGGCGCCCTGGGACGCGGACGGCCGTGGCCGCAGCCCCTCGCCCCGGGCCGCCCCTTCCCGCACGGAGACGAGTCTGGTTTCCTGCTCGGCCTGAGAGGCCGCCCCGGGCTGAGAGGAGAGGGCAGCGAGGGCGCAGAGGCCGCGCGCCGCTGTCGGCCGAGCCACCCCCTGCGAGGGGCGGGACGGTGACAGACGCGGGGCTGCAGCGCAGGCGGCCCGGGGCTGGCTGACCGCGGCCTCCAGACGCCGACCGCCTGCAAAGACTCAGCCGTGCGGGGCCGACCTCACCTGTAACAAACCGCCGCGGAATCACAAAGGCGGATGCTTACAGAGCACCGAGTTAAGGGCTTTACACAGTAAAGTCAAGCGCCCTCGGCCCTGAGGATCAACCTTATCGTCAACTTCACGCGGGTGAGGAGACGGAGACTCAGGCCGGCCCAGCCAACGGTTGGAATCTGCTTCTGTTAAGCGAATCCCTGTGACCATCTCTTAATGATACCAGCTTTTAAAAAAAGAAAAGCCTCGTAAGGGAGGTTAGAACCGGGACCCAAGGTCTAAGGGTTCCACCTACCCGTGCGGCAGCAGGGGACGGCAAGGCACGGACACGCTGAGGCCCCGCTTGGGGGGCAAGAGTCCCTGGACACACGGCTGTTACTGTCCGTTTACGGTGGGGACGCAGACGCGGAGCACAGCCTTGTGGACGCAGCCGGGAGGGAGAGGGTGGGGCAGACAGAGAGCAGCTGCACACACACATGTATATGTATAGCCGACTCACTTTGCCTTACAGTAGAAACTAACAACGTTGTAAAGCGACTATACTCCAATAAGACTTTTAAAATAAATGAATAAAAACAATTGTTTACAAGTCCTCAAGCTGCTGGTCCTTGGTCATCCCAGTGACACACACAAATGTCATCCGTGCTCACGGGCGCCGTGATATGAAAATGGCCAGGAAGCGCTTGGAGTTCCACCCCATGGACATGACCATGGATTTGGTTTCCTCACCCTTAACCCTGGCCCCAGGGCAGAGTCACCCCCAGAGGCACGTTCAAAAACGGACGTCCCAGCCCCACTCCAGCCAGTTACACTAGAATCTGTGGGGGTGGGATCCTCTGAGCATCGAGGCGACTTTCACATACAGCCAGGATTGAAGACTGCTCTGGAGGACAGTGCTCAGCAGAAGCAGAAAAAGGAATTAAGTGGTATCTAAAAAATGTGCTTTCCCACCAAGCGGATTGCTGGTTATAAAGGAGTTCTGTCATAGTAATCTGAACGAACTGTGCTGAAGACTTTCTACTCTTCTCCAGTTTTAACCAGACTATAGACCTTGCTTCCAAATGTTACTCTTTCAGATCAACAGGGCCTTGATATCATGGTTGTTTTCACTCAGGCTCATTTAGGGAGAACATGGAAACTGCCAGAGAAGTCTGAAGGAGCATTAGCCACCACTGCACGGCCTTGTTCTGAGTTACAGTGAAAGCAAGCTTCAGACTCGCATCTGCAGATGCGCCTATTAAACAAACACATCTTGGCCATGTGGGCCAAAACAGTTTCTCAACCAGCTTTACGAGCTCACTGAAGCCCCAGCTCCATGTCTTTTAGTCTAATACACGTGATATGAAAGGCTCACTGAGCACAGACAATGACCTTCACTGGCAGGGTGCCATGCTCTATGGAAGGTCAGACACCCACCTGGACCCAGGACTGGACGCTGCACTGATCTGACCAAGCCCCAGGCACCATCCTAATGTTAGTTATAAACCTCATTCATCCTTAATGCCTGTCCTTACATTGTGAGCAAGGAAGTACCTCTAAACTCTTAGCCAACCCACATGTTTGGGATAGCCACAATTTCACCAATGAAACCCCATTTCTAAGGTTTATTATGCTAATATAACCGTTACTCATTTTACCAATAAAACCCATTTCTGACATTGAGGATGCTAGCTGTCAAAACTCCTGTTGTGGAGACCATGGAAGAACGTGAAGTGGCCGGGAATGTGCAGTGTGCACTGCAGCACTGCTCACAACAGCCAAGACACGGAAGCAACCTGTGTCCACGGACAGGGAACGGATAAAGAAGATGTGGTGCACGCACACAATGGAATATCGTCCTTGTTGTTTAGTCACTCAGTCGTAGCTAACTCTTTTGCAATCCCATGGACTCTAGCCTGCCAAGCTCCTCTGTCCATGGGATTTCCCAGGCAAGAACACTGGTGTGGGCCGCCGTTTCCTTCTGGAGTGGAATATTACTCAGCCATTAAAAAGAGTGAAATAATGTGTAGAAGCAAGGATGGACCTAGAGATTGTCATAGTGAGTGAAGTAACAAAAAGAAGGAGAAAGAATATGATATTCTCTATATGCAGAATATAAAAAGAATCTAAAAAGAAATGATACAAATGAACTTATTTACAAAACTGAAACAAACTCACAGACTTAGAGAACGCGGTTATGGTTGCCAGAGGGATAAGAACAGGAGGAAGAGATAGTGAGGGAGTTTGGAATTGATGTGTACACACAGCTGTATTTAAAGTGGACGACCAACGGGGACCTACTGTAGAGCACAGGGAACTCTGCTCCGTGTCATGCGGCAGTCTGGATGGGAGGGGAGTTGGGGGAGAATGGATACATGCATATGTGTGGCTGAGTCCCTTTGCTGCTCACCTGAAACTATGACAGCATTGTTATCGGCTATTCTCCAATACAAAATAAAAAGTTATTTTTTTTTAATTGTTCTGTCTGGGAGTGTGGCCCTTTCTGAAATGATATTAACTGGACACCCAACGAGTGTTCTTGACAGCATGTTCTTGGACTAACCACCTCTAGAAGTAAAACTTTAACTGCAGGTACACGTGTCACTCTGATTACCAGGTAATTTACAGCCATTCTAACACTGACATTGTGTAGCACAAGGCCCTTTTAGTAGTAAGTCTATTTGGCTTTATTACATGTGTGAAAATATTTCTTAGTGGCTAGTGGAACACAGTAGCCATGAGCATGTGAAGTTACTTGGTTTATTTGAAGATGCTGATGCTGACAGTGTATCCAATGCATGGTCTATGACCAGATTCTCTCACAGCTCAGACTACAGATGGCCTCACGCCAGCCACACTCTTCCTATTCAAGGCCCGCTGCAGAACCAGGTGAGGGCCACACCAGTGAAGGTCCCATGGATAAATGACAAAAGATAAATGGCCTTTCTGACATCAATTGATGATTAATACTTGAACTTGAGACTTATATCTGTAGCTACTCCGATTCCAGGAAGTTAGGTTGGCGCTCTTATTCGTGTCGTCTTTGTGTGAATCTTTATAAAGTCTGCTTATAGACACTTTAGTGTATTGCCACCTCAAGGACACTTCTATATTATTTTACATTATTTTCTTCTGAAAGCAAATCTGTATTTCCACCACTTCACAGAAGCAGATGTTTTTTATTTTTCAGATTTTTTAAGCCAATATTTACTTAACAACCACTGTGGATAAAGCTACAAACAGATCCAAATGGATAACAAAACAAAACAAAAAAAACCTTGACAGACACTAAGCAAATGTCGGAGTGCCTATCAAACCAAAGAGGAGGGACCCAGGAAAAGAACAACCAATGGCTTTTTAGCAAGTCTTAATGTCAGAGTCTCTCCACATAAACTGCCATTGAATAACATCCCAAAATATTTTCAGACATGAAGTAAAAATAGAAACCAGCACTTAACTCTAAAACAGGCCATAATGGGGACAAGAGTTGTACGCCAGAGCGGAGGAAAATGAAACTTGGTTTCTTTATTGTTGGCTATAAAATGGGCACAAGTGTAGCGGACACATTTTGTGGGGAGAGCAAGACTTTCAAGGCCAACTCCAAGACATGGTTCCTTTCCAGCATTAAACAATGGCAGGGCATTTAGGGCGAACTAAACCTTCCCAAGGTTTCATTATGACTCAGAAAGCCTAACTTCTTGGGAATGCAAGTTCAGGGTTCGGTGGAGAGCACAGTCCTGAATTGCCAGCCCTATTTCTGGGTCTGCCATTGACCTTGTGTTACAAGAGCAAATCATTTCAACTTCTTGCTGGGTTTTTATATGCGCCACGGGGGCTGTTTAGATTTGTTCTCTATAGAGAGAGCCATTCACCAAAGAAAGCAATTCACCCTGGCAAAGAACAAAGGGTTCAAGGTGCAAAAGAAGCATCCAGAATGATTACTGACTCAAAGTCCTTCCCAAGTGGCAATAGCCAGTGGTAGAATTAATATTTAAATCTCTGACTTTTTTTTTTTTTCATATCTCAACTGCACCACCAGCTAAAGTCTTCCACAGCGAAGGGAACCGGAACACACCAGAATATGCGTCCCTGGAGACTTACAGGCAAGGTAAACTGTGTGATTCAAAACACAAACGCAGGGCAGAGAAGTTGATATGTACAGCTGGAGTCAGCAGGACTGGACCAGGGTGAGACAAGCCGGGGGCAAACTTTAAAGCGGCATCCCCCCAAAAAAAAGATTATCTTATAACCCAGATAAGTAAGATTTTATTGGAATATTTTTGAAATTCAAAATTAAGGCAAAAAACTCGATGATGAACAAAACATCACATTTTAAAATGAATTTGATTTTTTTTTAAGTCTGTACAGAACACATAGGTGTGTGTGTTAGTTGCTCAGTCCTGTCCAACTCTTTATGACCCCATGGACTGTAGCCCACCAGGCTCCTTTGTCCATGGGATTCTCCAGGCAAGAACACTGGAGTGGGTTGCCATTTCCTTCTCCAGAACACATAGGAGCCAATTGCAAAAGAAAAGAACCAATAACACCAATCCGGTCTTTACTTTAAATGTTGATGTTTTGTTCATCACAGATGCTTCTGTGTCAACTTTGAGCTTTCTAAAGATTGCATTAAAAATGCGATTCGTCTTGATCACTGAGATGTTTGGTGTGTCTCCCTCTTTCGCCATCGAGGATGGTGCTGCGCTCAGCCCTCTCCCAGTCCGGGCCGGGGGATCATCACCGGTTCCCAGAAAGGCCGGGCAGGCGCCGGGCGGACAGGGCTGCCCCAGGCCAGGGGGTGCCTACCTCGTTTGTTCTGCGTCCCGTGCTTCCTGGCCAGGCTGAGCTCTCTCTGGATGCGGCCTTCCAGGTACTCCTGCTTCTTGCCCAGCATCTCCTCCGTCTCCCGAAGTCGGGCCAGAGCTTCCTGGGCGCTGGGGGCCGCGCGGCTCTTGGAAGAGCCTCCGCCTTTGAAGAACTTGCCCAACTTGCTCATGGTGCTGGGGGGCCGGCCAGCGGTCCGCGGGGCTCGGGGCTCGGGGCTCGGGGCTCCGGGCGCGCCTGCGAGCAGGTGAGCGACGTTCGCCCGGGTCTCGGCCAGGCCCGGGGAGGTGGCGCCCGCGAGTCCACACGCCGTCGGGCGCAGGTGACTCCCTCTCCCGGGCATTTCCTGGCGGCCGGGCCCGCCCCGCGCGCCGGGAGGGGAGGGCACCGCAGGCGGACGCGGCGGCCCCGCCCGGGCCCCGGGCATCGGGAGTGAAGAGAAGGAAAGAGCTGGAAAGGCCGCAGGGGCCGCAGCCCGGGGCTGTTGTACCCACGCTGAGGGCCACCCGGGGCCAGTGACCGATTTGATGCCGGCCCAGAGAAGCGCAGACGGCTGTCGGGGGTCTAGTGCGGGGCCCGAAGTTCAGTTCAGTTCAGTTCAGTCGCTCAGTCGTGTGCGACTCTGCGACCCCATGGACCGCAGCACGCCAGGCCTCTCTGCCCATCACCAACTCCCAGAGTCCACCCAAACCCATGTCCATCGAGTCGGTGATGCCATCCAACCATCTCATCTTCTGTTGTCCCCTTTTCTTTCTGTCTTCAATCTTTCCCAGCTTCAGGGTCTTTTCCAATGAATCAGCTGTTCACATCAAGTGCCCAAAGTATTGGAGTTTCAGCTTCAGCATCAGTCCTTCCAATGAATGTTCAGGACTGACTTCCTTTAGGATGGCTGGTTGGATCTCCTTGCAGTCCAAAGGACTCTCAAGAGTCTTCTCCAACACCACAGTTCAAAAGCATCAATTCTTCGGCGCTCAGCCTTCTTCACAGTCCAACTCTCACATCCATACATGACCACAGGAAAAACCATAGCCTTGACTAGACGGACCTTTGTTGGCAAAGTAATGTTTCTGCTTTTTAATATGCTTTCTAGATTGGTCATAACTTTTCTTCCAAGGAGCAAGCATCTTTTAATTTCATGGCTGCAGTTACCATCTGCCGTGATTTTGGACCCCCCCAAAATAAAGTCTGACACTGTTTCCACTGTTTCCCTGAAAGCCGGTGTGTAATGTACGTGCACCTTGATGACCTGGCCTGGAAGGACAAGATGCTGGTGTTCCACGTGTGCGTCCTGTGTGTTTTTGTCTGTGACTGCATATGAGTACAGGGTCAGGTCTCTGTGAATAAGAATATTCAGGTAGGTTCGTGCCGGGGTGCGTGGTGTGGGTTGGGAGGGTGGGGGACACCGGCTTGCAGGGACATTTGTGTGCCTCTGTGATGCAGGTGTGACGGCAAGTGGCTTATTCTCAGAGCACCTGGTCTGACTTAGACTGGGCATGTTGATGTGTGCTGGCTGCCCGTGGGCATGGGTGGATTCTAGATCACCACCACCCCCCACACCGCTTGAAGTGAGGGAGGCGGGGAGCATCTCTTTTCCTAACGTGGGGACTTTGGAGTGTGTTTCGTGGCCGCATTCAATTCAGTGTCACTGTAAGTATCTCTCTCTCTTTAGTCACTAAGTCATGTCCGACTCTTGCGACCCCAGGGACTGTAGCCCGCCAGGCTCCTCTGACCATGGAGTTCTCCAGGCAAGAACACTGGAGAGGGTTGCCATTTCCTTCTCCAGCTGTTAGTATATACAAAGCCTTTAATGGGGCGTCCTTGTGTTTGGATCTATATCAGATGCCTTTGCAGAGACACCTCAGTAACAAAAGGGAAAGAATGTCTTAGAGAAAAGCAACATTCTTTTGTTCCTTCTCAATATCTCAGTCCCGTCTATTAGAGCTGCAAACAAAGAATTTGGTAAGATGAAAGCACAGCAATGGGTAATGATTATGGATGATGCAATTCAGCTGAAAATCTGTGCAGAGCATGTTACAAAGATGTGGAATACGGGACTGAGTCTGTGTCCTAGTTTTCCAGGGCTCCGATGGCCTCCACATAATACAGGCCTATTTGAGCCACATTACCCACTGCCATCAGGACCTGTTTGTGATCATTAGCTACCCACTGATTATTAAAGCGGAGGAAGCACCCATTACTATGACAGACACACCTTGCTACTCAAGACCAATAACCCACTTTTGTCTGCTATCACACCAACCCAGAAGCATCAGTTCAGTCCATTTTACCCAACATTGGTAGATCCAGCATTACATCTTGACAAAGAAATTGGAAAATTTTATAAGAGGCTTAGTGTCCTATATCTTAGACACACAAACATGTGAACTTATAATTTCCCAGTAACTACAGCCTGCCGTCTCTTACCATTTCCTGCCTGGCCATCCAAAGCACTTATGAACTGTAATACATCTAATCTCGTGTATATTACACTATAATAAGCATTATCTTTTGTTATTATCTAAATGGTTCATAAATCTGTTTTGGAACTTATTTTCTTGCTTAGATTTTAAGCCCTTTGAGAGTGGAGAAATTGCACATGTTCTGCTGGTCAGTTTAACCAAAGTTTACTGAGAGTATTCTACACATAAGGTTCTGGGAATGCAAGTATAGTCTGCCATCTGGGAGCTCAGCTTATAGTAATAGTAGCAACGGGTGCCATATTTGAGCACCTATTATATGGCAAGCATGCCACATGTCTTCTTAATAACCCCTACATCAACCACACAAAACAGGTACTGCTGCTCTTCTGACAGGTAAACAACCCGGCTCAGCTGGTGACTTGGACAAGTTCACAAAGGTAGTGAGTGTAAAAGATCCTTTTGTTTTAAAGCTTCTGGTCTTTCTGCTGTTTACATGACCTTTCCCTCTGTGTGGTTCGGACCAGAGGAGAAACTCACAGAGCATTTATTTAATTAAATAACAGGGGGAGTAAAGAGGCTGCTATGAGGTATCAACTTTCAGAGATCATACAAGTATTACTGAGTCCATAAAGGGGTATGTTTAAATAAGAACCTCTCCAGTATAGAAAAAAAACATTCCTTTCTGGCTCACTAGATTCTGTATTTTTGTTGAGAGAACATTGAAGAAATAGAACAGAGGGACGGAAAGTTATGAGCTACTTAGTCATCCATCTAGCCATAGTTTCATTCAACAGCTACTTATGGAGCATCTCTGTTTCGGGCATTATGGTAGACAGTGAGGAGATGATTAAGAACAAGATGA